>NW_026690876.1:0-100668 GCF_020826845.1 Diceros bicornis minor
CTCCAACTACCGTCTTTTACCAAACTAAAACTCTAATGATCACTAATTCACTTGCAATCTAGTGCTCCTCCCATATACAAAATCAACAACTTCCAATGTGTCATAACTTTTTTAAAATTTCCCTAACATTTTAGAGGATAATGTAAATATGTCTCCTGGAAAAGTTGAGAAAGATGGAGACACTAGGAAAGGAAAAGACGAAAATACTCCCCTAATCAATGATGTAAAACACAAGGCATGAACAACTGTTAAAAGAATTCTCTATGACATTGATCAAGTCTACTATCTCTACGCCTGGCTCTTTCCTATCAGTCATTTGATACATAAACAAATAGAATAGTGTATTTCATGGGATCAATTCTTTTAGTGGCGTGCTTTCCCTTTGACCACTACATATGCTTTTATGTGTTTGCTTTATTTTCAGGCGGCGTCACATCAGAACACCCTCATCTCGGCAGATCTTTGCCTTAAGGAACCCTACCTCGGCCCTTGATCAACTGTACTCTGTGTTATGGTCAACTCAGAGCCCTACATGGATCAGTGTTTCCTACCGCCTCTCTCCCGTGCGTGGCTCATGTCAGGGAGTATAGTCCACCGAGTGAACAGTAAGCAGTCTTCCCAAAGCATCAGATATGAAAAGGAGGAGACGCGGGGTTGGGTGTGGGACCCCATTCCGTGCCTCAGTGCAGACAAGCTAGAGGTCAATGCATCCCTCCAGAGACTGGGAGAAAAACAGGAGGTTATGAGCACGAGGTTCCCTCTGCAGGCCTTGAAGCAGGGACCTGGAATCAAACTGCTGACACCGTGGATCGTGGTTGGTTTGACAGGGAACTCACGAGGAAGATAAGGACGTGAAATAATGAAAATCATAAGAACAGCAGCGAACACTTCTACTGAGCCAAGGACTGCACCCTGAATGTAAACTCTGTGCTGGAACATATCTTAACTCACATGACCCTGAAAGCATCCCGACGTAGTCAATGTTGTTCTTTGCACCATTTGCTAGATGAAGAGACTGGGTACAGTGGCTAGAAAACTCAGCCAGGTTACAAAGCGGATAAATGGCCGAGCCCAAGCTCAGTGCTCCTCTGTGATGCTCTTGGACTACAACTCCAAGTGAAGTCTCTAACGACTATCTCCGCTCGCACTGCCAACACCATCGTCCTCCGTGGAGTGGATGGAGGCAGGCGTGGGCAGGGCAGGGAGCCGGGTGTGGCAGGCCGCCAGATCTAAGGTCTGGCACACAGGTTGCCAGGTGGCTCCCTCCTCTGAGGGGGCCCAGCACACGCCCCAGGGGACTTGGCGGCAGGCCCCAGGGCCCTTTCCCCCGGATCTTGTCCACTTGAAAGGGGCCTGGCCCAGGTGGCCGGTTGGGCTGGTTGGCCAGCCTCCTTTGGACAAAGCAGGCGAGCCCAGCCAGCCTTCCAGTCGCCCCCGGCGTGGCACCAGCGCCCTCAGGCCGAGGGCCTCACGCGTGCCCTCCAACGCGGATTTCTCCTCAGAGCCGTGGCCTGGGCACTAGGAAGGCCAGGCCCTCCCGACTCCAGAGATGATGCTGGGACCCGTCGCCGGAAGGGCCTGCCCGTGTGGCAGCGGCTCCCCAAGCCGGCGGCCTGCTGGGGCCTCACTCACTGCTTGGCCATAAGCCTGTCTCGGCCCTTCGGATTCCACAGAGCCTTTCCTCCACCTGGCTGGAGTCGACAAGTGCGGGCGTGGGGTGAGGCCGTGGTTTTGCCTTTCCAGGAAGAAATGAGGCCCGGGCAAAAGCAGCTGGCCGAGGCAGAGCCTTGACCTGGCACCCCAGTCGGCCTTTGGCCACCAGGTCCCGACCACCGCTTCCAAAGAAGGGAAGCGGCCGGCCAGCTGATTGCAAGTGGGGGATGGGAGGGAGACAACAGCTGAAGCCAAGTCCAGCAGGGCGTTGGCGTTCCTTCTTCAGCTGGGACTGGCCTGGCCTGGCGGGCGGGCGGGGCCTTCACTGAGGACCCCCGAGGCCCGCCCTAGGCCCCGGCGGTGGCGGGTGGCGCATGCGCCCTTGGCCTCAGGGGTTGAACCCAAGCCCACAGGGCACTCAAAGCAGCCGGAGAAAGAAGGGGCCAGGGGAGAGGAAGGCAGGTAGGCGAGGCGGGCAGGGCTCGCCCACCTCTTCTCCTCAGGTCCCCGAGAGAGAAAGAGAGAGAGAGAGAGAGAGAGAGTGAGAGACAGACAGACAGACAGGCAGGGAAAGAGTGAGAGATCCCTGACCTCTGAGTATCTGCATCCACCACTGCTGCCAACTCACAGGCCATCCCACTTCCCCCCCTCCATCCCCATCCCCAGGCGCGGCCCCCCGGGGCCAGCCACACCACGGAGAGGCCCCTTCATGGTCACCTCCGTGCTGTCCCTTCCGGGCCTGACCCCACTGCAGGGGAACCGGTTCAGACAATCCAATCGTCTACATGTCCCTCTCCATGACAATTGTCTTCTCCAGTCTCACATGCCCAAACCGCACCCCCAACATCCTCCTTTGTCTGCAGCTGGAGATAGGAGGAGAATCTCTGCCATTGTGTTGAGAGACTCAGTTTCGCGGGTTTCTCCCCTGTACACGTGTTCTGAAGCTGGGTATTATTTTCTCCAGCGAACCTGTCTTGTGAAGGATTTGGCCAGCCATAAGAAGCTTCAGGGAAGAGGCGGAGGGGCTTCTCTCTCCGCCCCCGACAGCCCTGAGCTGGGTCAGTGCCTCAGACCTGGCCAGGGGCAGCCCATCCCCCGGCGCCCTCTCCCGGGGCATCCCAGGAAAGCTTCACAGCCAGCCCCACCCCACTCGCCACTGCCAGGACCATCGGCCTCCCTCGGGAGGACGGGGCAGGACAGGGAACCGGGTGTGGGAGGCCGCCAGATCTCAGCTCTGGCACACAGGCTGCCAGGCTGCCTGGTCCTCTGAGGGGGCCCAGCACACGCCCCAGGAAACTTGGCGGCAGGCCCCGGGGCTCTCTCCTCTGGAACTCGTCCACTTGAAAGGGGCCTGGCCCAGGTGGCTGGTTCGACCGGTTGGAAAGAAATCTTTTTCTTCTCTGAGAGACTGTTGCTTGTCATCTCCTGGACATGAGATGACAGACAATTGTTCCCATTTCCCTTTCTACTTGAAACCTGATGGATACATTGCCCACTGCCTTTAGAGACTGCAGGTCTTTCTGAAACTCTTTTCAGTGCGCTGGCTCACTTCAGCATCATTTCATTGTTCCATCCGAAATTCCTTTCAGTTGGATCTATTTTCCTTTCTAATCCTTTTGTATACCTAGATATTTAAAAGCTGCTCAAATCTGTAGTGGAGAAAAGTTGGGTTACAACTCTTTCAGACAGCATGTAAACCCACATTTTAGGGTTTCTACACAAAACGTCTCTGCCATGTTTCTAGCAGCTCTCCTTCCATATATTTTCCTCCAGGACTTCCTGTGACAAAATTGCCTTTCTAAAAGCCAGTCCTCCGTTCACTCTCTTGGCCAGTCACGTTTCCATAGAAAGAAAAAGGACTGGATTTTCCAAAGATGCAACAAGAATGATCAAGTCCCGATTCACACCTAGATATCCTGCTCCTGTTCTCCATGAATTGCAAAATTGAAGTTAAGTATCTCGTTCATTTTGTCTAAATCTATTGGGTCACTTTGGCACTGAGCCCCTAAGCTGGTCCACAGCCTGCTTCAGCAGACACCAAACTCTCTCTCAAGTGCCTGCATTCGTGTGCTGAGTAGGTATTGTATTTATTTAGATCGTATTCAACAAAAGATCTTCACGGATTCACTCAAGTACTTAAGCATCTACTATGTGCCCAAAGGTCTTGAAATGTTGGGGGTCTGCAAGGAAGACAGATATGCCTAAACAGATAAATTACACTACTGAAATCATTTGAATGAAAGAGATGTGAATAAACTGCCGTGGGACTCCAGGCAAAGAACCCCCATGGGTTGACCTACAACTAAGAGATACAGCTCTGTCCTGGGGCTCTGAGGAGAAAAACAGCCACCGTGGGGGGTGGACAGGCTCTGTACCATCTAAGGAAAGGAAAAGGAAGGGAGAGAAGATAAAGAGAAAACAAGAGAAACGGAAAGGTTTTCTTCTTCTGAGTGTTTCTGCCACCCACTTTTGGAGCACACTGCTTGCTGATGTCCTTTCCGGCCAGTCTTATCCTTCAGCCGGCTTCAGGAGACTTCACCAATTCGATTGTAAGGAGCTGGGCTCCTCCGTGCAGGCAATGCCAACTCCGGAGGGAGCCAGGAGGGGAGCCAAAGATTCACAGGACTCTGCAGCCCTTCTGCAGCTCACTGGTGTGGAGGGGCACCGAGGCTTCACCTTGGCCTCTGTCTCCAAGTTCACATAAAGGAGGGTCGGTTCCTTCCTCGCTAGATGAGCGTGGAGAGAAACCTCCTTCACAGAAGGGATTATGGAATAATTAAAGTCAGAGCCTTGAACAAGGCAAAGGGTTAGCACCATGAATCTGAAGTGACTGGACATGTGAATTAGTAACCAGTAGGACGAGGAGCTGAAGACAAAAAAAGAAAAAAGGCAAGAAACCAGTTCTCGATTTTCTAAGATGGAAATGCAAGTCTTTCTTCTTCCAAAAGAAAAAAGTCATTGAACCCTTTCCTTGAAAATAAAACTGAAAGGGGCCACATGTTGCAAAGAAGGGTTTTAACCGTGATGTCACTACACAATCATGTGTAGCCATCAGTTGTTAAGTGCACTGCAAATAGTTCACACCTTAACAATTATGTTACCAAAGTTCGCAGTTGAGAAATATAGACACACACACATATACATATATATACATGTAAGAAAAGAGTAGAGTGTGTGCCAATTGCTCACTGTACTATTGACAATATCACTCTTACAACTGAAAGCATGACTAGGAGAGAGAAGGTGGTGTGACCCTAGATTGCTAGAGTCACAGCAAGAAAAGTTAAGAAAGTGCCATCAGGTCATTTGGACAAAAGAATGCTATATGGCTGTTGGGTTTATAAGAGATCCATTGGAGAAAAACAAGTCACTACATTAAATTATTTTCTACTTACCTGCATCACCCTCTCCAAGAACACATATTCTAAAATGAGACAAGTTATTACATTAAAAATGACCGGCTCTGGCATTTGGAAAACTACACCAAATAATGAAGTAAAAACTGGGTTACAAACATCCTGGTATCAACTCCAACTACCGTCTTTTACCAAACTAAAACTCTAATGATCACTAATTCACTTGCAATCTAGTGCTCCTCCCATATACAAAATCAACAACTTCCAATGTGTCATAACTTTTTTAAAATTTCCCTAACATTTTAGAGGATAATGTAAATATGTCTCCTGGAAAAGTTGAGAAAGATGGAGACACTAGGAAAGGAAAAGACGAAAATACTCCCCTAATCAATGATGTAAAACACAAGGCATGAACAACTGTTAAAAGAATTCTCTATGACATTGATCAAGTCTACTATCTCTACGCCTGGCTCTTTCCTATCAGTCATTTGATACATAAACAAATAGAATAGTGTATTTCATGGGATCAATTCTTTTAGTGGCGTGCTTTCCCTTTGACCACTACATATGCTTTTATGTGTTTGCTTTATTTTCAGGCGGCGTCACATCAGAACACCCTCATCTCGGCAGATCTTTGCCTTAAGGAACCCTACCTCGGCCCTTGATCAACTGTACTCTGTGTTATGGTCAACTCAGAGCCCTACATGGATCAGTGTTTCCTACCGCCTCTCTCCCGTGCGTGGCTCATGTCAGGGAGTATAGTCCACCGAGTGAACAGTAAGCAGTCTTCCCAAAGCATCAGATATGAAAAGGAGGAGACGCGGGGTTGGGTGTGGGACCCCATTCCGTGCCTCAGTGCAGACAAGCTAGAGGTCAATGCATCCCTCCAGAGACTGGGAGAAAAACAGGAGGTTATGAGCACGAGGTTCCCTCTGCAGGCCTTGAAGCAGGGACCTGGAATCAAACTGCTGACACCGTGGATCGTGGTTGGTTTGACAGGGAACTCACGAGGAAGATAAGGACGTGAAATAATGAAAATCATAAGAACAGCAGCGAACACTTCTACTGAGCCAAGGACTGCACCCTGAATGTAAACTCTGTGCTGGAACATATCTTAACTCACATGACCCTGAAAGCATCCCGACGTAGTCAATGTTGTTCTTTGCACCATTTGCTAGATGAAGAGACTGGGTACAGTGGCTAGAAAACTCAGCCAGGTTACAAAGCGGATAAATGGCCGAGCCCAAGCTCAGTGCTCCTCTGTGATGCTCTTGGACTACAACTCCAAGTGAAGTCTCTAACGACTATCTCCGCTCGCACTGCCAACACCATCGTCCTCCGTGGAGTGGATGGAGGCAGGCGTGGGCAGGGCAGGGAGCCGGGTGTGGCAGGCCGCCAGATCTAAGGTCTGGCACACAGGTTGCCAGGTGGCTCCCTCCTCTGAGGGGGCCCAGCACACGCCCCAGGGGACTTGGCGGCAGGCCCCAGGGCCCTTTCCCCCGGATCTTGTCCACTTGAAAGGGGCCTGGCCCAGGTGGCCGGTTGGGCTGGTTGGCCAGCCTCCTTTGGACAAAGCAGGCGAGCCCAGCCAGCCTTCCAGTCGCCCCCGGCGTGGCACCAGCGCCCTCAGGCCGAGGGCCTCACGCGTGCCCTCCAACGCGGATTTCTCCTCAGAGCCGTGGCCTGGGCACTAGGAAGGCCAGGCCCTCCCGACTCCAGAGATGATGCTGGGACCCGTCGCCGGAAGGGCCTGCCCGTGTGGCAGCGGCTCCCCAAGCCGGCGGCCTGCTGGGGCCTCACTCACTGCTTGGCCATAAGCCTGTCTCGGCCCTTCGGATTCCACAGAGCCTTTCCTCCACCTGGCTGGAGTCGACAAGTGCGGGCGTGGGGTGAGGCCGTGGTTTTGCCTTTCCAGGAAGAAATGAGGCCCGGGCAAAAGCAGCTGGCCGAGGCAGAGCCTTGACCTGGCACCCCAGTCGGCCTTTGGCCACCAGGTCCAGACCACCGCTTCCAAAGAAGGGAAGCGGCCGGCCAGCTGATTGCAAGTGGGGGATGGGAGGGAGACAACAGCTGAAGCCAAGTCCAGCAGGGCGTTGGCGTTCCTTCTTCAGCTGGGACTGGCCTGGCCTGGCGGGCGGGCGGGGCCTTCACTGAGGACCCCCGAGGCCCGCCCTAGGCCCCGGCGGTGGCGGGTGGCGCATGCGCCCTTGGCCTCAGGGGTTGAACCCAAGCCCACAGGGCACTCAAAGCAGCCGGAGAAAGAAGGGGCCAGGGGAGAGGAAGGCAGGTAGGCGAGGCGGGCAGGGCTCGCCCACCTCTTCTCCTCAGGTCCCCGAGAGAGAAAGAGAGAGAGAGAGAGAGAGAGAGAGTGAGAGACAGACAGACAGACAGGCAGGGAAAGAGTGAGAGATCCCTGACCTCTGAGTATCTGCATCCACCACTGCTGCCAACTCACAGGCCATCCCACTTCCCCCCCTCCATCCCCATCCCCAGGCGCGGCCCCCCGGGGCCAGCCACACCACGGAGAGGCCCCTTCATGGTCACCTCCGTGCTGTCCCTTCCGGGCCTGACCCCACTGCAGGGGAACCGGTTCAGACAATCCAATCGTCTACATGTCCCTCTCCATGACAATTGTCTTCTCCAGTCTCACATGCCCAAACCGCACCCCCAACATCCTCCTTTGTCTGCAGCTGGAGATAGGAGGAGAATCTCTGCCATTGTGTTGAGAGACTCAGTTTCGCGGGTTTCTCCCCTGTACACGTGTTCTGAAGCTGGGTATTATTTTCTCCAGCGAACCTGTCTTGTGAAGGATTTGGCCAGCCATAAGAAGCTTCAGGGAAGAGGCGGAGGGGCTTCTCTCTCCGCCCCCGACAGCCCTGAGCTGGGTCAGTGCCTCAGACCTGGCCAGGGGCAGCCCATCCCCCGGCGCCCTCTCCCGGGGCATCCCAGGAAAGCTTCACAGCCAGCCCCACCCCACTCGCCACTGCCAGGACCATCGGCCTCCCTCGGGAGGACGGGGCAGGACAGGGAACCGGGTGTGGGAGGCCGCCAGATCTCAGCTCTGGCACACAGGCTGCCAGGCTGCCTGGTCCTCTGAGGGGGCCCAGCACACGCCCCAGGAAACTTGGCGGCAGGCCCCGGGGCTCTCTCCTCTGGAACTCGTCCACTTGAAAGGGGCCTGGCCCAGGTGGCTGGTTCGACCGGTTGGAAAGAAATCTTTTTCTTCTCTGAGAGACTGTTGCTTGTCATCTCCTGGACATGAGATGACAGACCATTGTTCCCATTTCCCTTTCTACTTGAAACCTGATGGATACATTGCCCACTGCCTTTAGAGACTGCAGGTCTTTCTGAAACTCTTTTCAGTGCGCTGGCTCACTTCAGCATCATTTCATTGTTCCATCCGAAATTCCTTTCAGTTGGATCTATTTTCCTTTCTAATCCTTTTGTATACCTAGATATTTAAAAGCTGCTCAAATCTGTAGTGGAGAAAAGTTGGGTTACAACTCTTTCAGACAGCATGTAAACCCACATTTTAGGGTTTCTACACAAAACGTCTCTGCCATGTTTCTAGCAGCTCTCCTTCCATATATTTTCCTCCAGGACTTCCTGTGACAAAATTGCCTTTCTAAAAGCCAGTCCTCCGTTCACTCTCTTGGCCAGTCACGTTTCCATAGAAAGAAAAAGGACTGGATTTTCCAAAGATGCAACAAGAATGATCAAGTCCCGATTCACACCTAGATATCCTGCTCCTGTTCTCCATGAATTGCAAAATTGAAGTTAAGTATCTCGTTCATTTTGTCTAAATCTATTGGGTCACTTTGGCACTGAGCCCCTAAGCTGGTCCACAGCCTGCTTCAGCAGACACCAAACTCTCTCTCAAGTGCCTGCATTCGTGTGCTGAGTAGGTATTGTATTTATTTAGATCGTATTCAACAAAAGATCTTCACGGATTCACTCAAGTACTTAAGCATCTACTATGTGCCCAAAGGTCTTGAAATGTTGGGGGTCTGCAAGGAAGACAGATATGCCTAAACAGATAAATTACACTACTGAAATCATTTGAATGAAAGAGATGTGAATAAACTGCCGTGGGACTCCAGGCAAAGAACCCCCATGGGTTGACCTACAACTAAGAGATACAGCTCTGTCCTGGGGCTCTGAGGAGAAAAACAGCCACCGTGGGGGGTGGACAGGCTCTGTACCATCTAAGGAAAGGAAAAGGAAGGGACAGAAGATAAAGAGAAAACAAGAGAAACGGAAAGGTTTTCTTCTTCTGAGTGTTTCTGCCACCCACTTTTGGAGCACACTGCTTGCTGATGTCCTTTCCGGCCAGTCTTATCCTTCAGCCGGCTTCAGGAGACTTCACCAATTCGATTGTAAGGAGCTGGGCTCCTCCGTGCAGGCAATGCCAACTCCGGAGGGAGCCAGGAGGGGAGCCAAAGATTCACAGGACTCTGCAGCCCTTCTGCAGCTCACTGGTGTGGAGGGGCACCGAGGCTTCACCTTGGCCTCTGTCTCCAAGTTCACACAAAGGAGGGTCGGTTCCTTCCTCGCTAGATGAGCGTGGAGAGAAACCTCCTTCACAGAAGGGATTATGGAATAATTAAAGTCAGAGCCTTGAACAAGGCAAAGGGTTAGCACCATGAATCTGAAGTGACTGGACATGTGAATTAGTAACCAGTAGGACGAGGAGCTGAAGACAAAAAAAGGAAAAAGGCAAGAAACCAGTTCTCGATTTTCTAAGATGGAAATGCAAGTCTTTCTTCTTCCAAAAGAAAAAAGTCATTGAACCCTTTCCTTGAAAATAAAACTGAAAGGGGCCACATGTTGCAAAGAAGGGTTTTAACCGTGATGTCACTACACAATCATGTGTAGCCATCAGTTGTTAAGTGCACTGCAAATAGTTCACACCTTAACAATTATGTTACCAAAGTTCGCAGTTGAGAAATATAGACACACACACATATACATATATATACATGTAAGAAAAGAGTAGAGTGTGTGCCAATTGCTCACTGTACTATTGACAATATCACTCTTACAACTGAAAGCATGACTAGGAGAGAGAAGGTGGTGTGACCCTAGATTGCTAGAGTCACAGCAAGAAAAGTTAAGAAAGTGCCATCAGGTCATTTGGACAAAAGAATGCTATATGGCTGTTGGGTTTATAAGAGATCCATTGGAGAAAAACAAGTCACTACATTAAATTATTTTCTACTTACCTGCATCACCCTCTCCAAGAACACATATTCTAAAATGAGACAAGTTATTACATTAAAAATGACCGGCTCTGGCATTTGGAAAACTACACCAAATAATGAAGTAAAAACTGGGTTACAAACATCCTGGTATCAACTCCAACTACCGTCTTTTACCAAACTAAAACTCTAATGATCACTAATTCACTTGCAATCTAGTGCTCCTCCCATATACAAAATCAACAACTTCCAATGTGTCATAACTTTTTTAAAATTTCCCTAACATTTTAGAGGATAATGTAAATATGTCTCCTGGAAAAGTTGAGAAAGATGGAGACACTAGGAAAGGAAAAGACGAAAATACTCCCCTAATCAATGATGTAAAACACAAGGCATGAACAACTGTTAAAAGAATTCTCTATGACATTGATCAAGTCTACTATCTCTACGCCTGGCTCTTTCCTATCAGTCATTTGATACATAAACAAATAGAATAGTGTATTTCATGGGATCAATTCTTTTAGTGGCGTGCTTTCCCTTTGACCACTACATATGCTTTTATGTGTTTGCTTTATTTTCAGGCGGCGTCACATCAGAACACCCTCATCTCGGCAGATCTTTGCCTTAAGGAACCCTACCTCGGCCCTTGATCAACTGTACTCTGTGTTATGGTCAACTCAGAGCCCTACATGGATCAGTGTTTCCTACCGCCTCTCTCCCGTGCGTGGCTCATGTCAGGGAGTATAGTCCACCGAGTGAACAGTAAGCAGTCTTCCCAAAGCATCAGATATGAAAAGGAGGAGACGCGGGGTTGGGTGTGGGACCCCATTCCGTGCCTCAGTGCAGACAAGCTAGAGGTCAATGCATCCCTCCAGAGACTGGGAGAAAAACAGGAGGTTATGAGCACGAGGTTCCCTCTGCAGGCCTTGAAGCAGGGACCTGGAATCAAACTGCTGACACCGTGGATCGTGGTTGGTTTGACAGGGAACTCACGAGGAAGATAAGGACGTGAAATAATGAAAATCATAAGAACAGCAGCGAACACTTCTACTGAGCCAAGGACTGCACCCTGAATGTAAACTCTGTGCTGGAACATATCTTAACTCACATGACCCTGAAAGCATCCCGACGTAGTCAATGTTGTTCTTTGCACCATTTGCTAGATGAAGAGACTGGGTACAGTGGCTAGAAAACTCAGCCAGGTTACAAAGCGGATAAATGGCCGAGCCCAAGCTCAGTGCTCCTCTGTGATGCTCTTGGACTACAACTCCAAGTGAAGTCTCTAACGACTATCTCCGCTCGCACTGCCAACACCATCGTCCTCCGTGGAGTGGATGGAGGCAGGCGTGGGCAGGGCAGGGAGCCGGGTGTGGCAGGCCGCCAGATCTAAGGTCTGGCACACAGGTTGCCAGGTGGCTCCCTCCTCTGAGGGGGCCCAGCACACGCCCCAGGGGACTTGGCGGCAGGCCCCAGGGCCCTTTCCCCCGGATCTTGTCCACTTGAAAGGGGCCTGGCCCAGGTGGCCGGTTGGGCTGGTTGGCCAGCCTCCTTTGGACAAAGCAGGCGAGCCCAGCCAGCCTTCCAGTCGCCCCCGGCGTGGCACCAGCGCCCTCAGGCCGAGGGCCTCACGCGTGCCCTCCAACGCGGATTTCTCCTCAGAGCCGTGGCCTGGGCACTAGGAAGGCCAGGCCCTCCCGACTCCAGAGATGATGCTGGGACCCGTCGCCGGAAGGGCCTGCCCGTGTGGCAGCGGCTCCCCAAGCCGGCGGCCTGCTGGGGCCTCACTCACTGCTTGGCCATAAGCCTGTCTCGGCCCTTCGGATTCCACAGAGCCTTTCCTCCACCTGGCTGGAGTCGACAAGTGCGGGCGTGGGGTGAGGCCGTGGTTTTGCCTTTCCAGGAAGAAATGAGGCCCGGGCAAAAGCAGCTGGCCGAGGCAGAGCCTTGACCTGGCACCCCAGTCGGCCTTTGGCCACCAGGTCCAGACCACCGCTTCCAAAGAAGGGAAGCGGCCGGCCAGCTGATTGCAAGTGGGGGATGGGAGGGAGACAACAGCTGAAGCCAAGTCCAGCAGGGCGTTGGCGTTCCTTCTTCAGCTGGGACTGGCCTGGCCTGGCGGGCGGGCGGGGCCTTCACTGAGGACCCCCGAGGCCCGCCCTAGGCCCCGGCGGTGGCGGGTGGCGCATGCGCCCTTGGCCTCAGGGGTTGAACCCAAGCCCACAGGGCACTCAAAGCAGCCGGAGAAAGAAGGGGCCAGGGGAGAGGAAGGCAGGTAGGCGAGGCGGGCAGGGCTCGCCCACCTCTTCTCCTCAGGTCCCCGAGAGAGAAAGAGAGAGAGAGAGAGAGAGAGAGAGTGAGAGACAGACAGACAGACAGGCAGGGAAAGAGTGAGAGATCCCTGACCTCTGAGTATCTGCATCCACCACTGCTGCCAACTCACAGGCCATCCCACTTCCCCCCCTCCATCCCCATCCCCAGGCGCGGCCCCCCGGGGCCAGCCACACCACGGAGAGGCCCCTTCATGGTCACCTCCGTGCTGTCCCTTCCGGGCCTGACCCCACTGCAGGGGAACCGGTTCAGACAATCCAATCGTCTACATGTCCCTCTCCATGACAATTGTCTTCTCCAGTCTCACATGCCCAAACCGCACCCCCAACATCCTCCTTTGTCTGCAGCTGGAGATAGGAGGAGAATCTCTGCCATTGTGTTGAGAGACTCAGTTTCGCGGGTTTCTCCCCTGTACACGTGTTCTGAAGCTGGGTATTATTTTCTCCAGCGAACCTGTCTTGTGAAGGATTTGGCCAGCCATAAGAAGCTTCAGGGAAGAGGCGGAGGGGCTTCTCTCTCCGCCCCCGACAGCCCTGAGCTGGGTCAGTGCCTCAGACCTGGCCAGGGGCAGCCCATCCCCCGGCGCCCTCTCCCGGGGCATCCCAGGAAAGCTTCACAGCCAGCCCCACCCCACTCGCCACTGCCAGGACCATCGGCCTCCCTCGGGAGGACGGGGCAGGACAGGGAACCGGGTGTGGGAGGCCGCCAGATCTCAGCTCTGGCACACAGGCTGCCAGGCTGCCTGGTCCTCTGAGGGGGCCCAGCACACGCCCCAGGAAACTTGGCGGCAGGCCCCGGGGCTCTCTCCTCTGGAACTCGTCCACTTGAAAGGGGCCTGGCCCAGGTGGCTGGTTCGACCGGTTGGAAAGAAATCTTTTTCTTCTCTGAGAGACTGTTGCTTGTCATCTCCTGGACATGAGATGACAGACCATTGTTCCCATTTCCCTTTCTACTTGAAACCTGATGGATACATTGCCCACTGCCTTTAGAGACTGCAGGTCTTTCTGAAACTCTTTTCAGTGCGCTGGCTCACTTCAGCATCATTTCATTGTTCCATCCGAAATTCCTTTCAGTTGGATCTATTTTCCTTTCTAATCCTTTTGTATACCTAGATATTTAAAAGCTGCTCAAATCTGTAGTGGAGAAAAGTTGGGTTACAACTCTTTCAGACAGCATGTAAACCCACATTTTAGGGTTTCTACACAAAACGTCTCTGCCATGTTTCTAGCAGCTCTCCTTCCATATATTTTCCTCCAGGACTTCCTGTGACAAAATTGCCTTTCTAAAAGCCAGTCCTCCGTTCACTCTCTTGGCCAGTCACGTTTCCATAGAAAGAAAAAGGACTGGATTTTCCAAAGATGCAACAAGAATGATCAAGTCCCGATTCACACCTAGATATCCTGCTCCTGTTCTCCATGAATTGCAAAATTGAAGTTAAGTATCTCGTTCATTTTGTCTAAATCTATTGGGTCACTTTGGCACTGAGCCCCTAAGCTGGTCCACAGCCTGCTTCAGCAGACACCAAACTCTCTCTCAAGTGCCTGCATTCGTGTGCTGAGTAGGTATTGTATTTATTTAGATCGTATTCAACAAAAGATCTTCACGGATTCACTCAAGTACTTAAGCATCTACTATGTGCCCAAAGGTCTTGAAATGTTGGGGGTCTGCAAGGAAGACAGATATGCCTAAACAGATAAATTACACTACTGAAATCATTTGAATGAAAGAGATGTGAATAAACTGCCGTGGGACTCCAGGCAAAGAACCCCCATGGGTTGACCTACAACTAAGAGATACAGCTCTGTCCTGGGGCTCTGAGGAGAAAAACAGCCACCGTGGGGGGTGGACAGGCTCTGTACCATCTAAGGAAAGGAAAAGGAAGGGACAGAAGATAAAGAGAAAACAAGAGAAACGGAAAGGTTTTCTTCTTCTGAGTGTTTCTGCCACCCACTTTTGGAGCACACTGCTTGCTGATGTCCTTTCCGGCCAGTCTTATCCTTCAGCCGGCTTCAGGAGACTTCACCAATTCGATTGTAAGGAGCTGGGCTCCTCCGTGCAGGCAATGCCAACTCCGGAGGGAGCCAGGAGGGGAGCCAAAGATTCACAGGACTCTGCAGCCCTTCTGCAGCTCACTGGTGTGGAGGGGCACCGAGGCTTCACCTTGGCCTCTGTCTCCAAGTTCACACAAAGGAGGGTCGGTTCCTTCCTCGCTAGATGAGCGTGGAGAGAAACCTCCTTCACAGAAGGGATTATGGAATAATTAAAGTCAGAGCCTTGAACAAGGCAAAGGGTTAGCACCATGAATCTGAAGTGACTGGACATGTGAATTAGTAACCAGTAGGACGAGGAGCTGAAGACAAAAAAAGGAAAAAGGCAAGAAACCAGTTCTCGATTTTCTAAGATGGAAATGCAAGTCTTTCTTCTTCCAAAAGAAAAAAGTCATTGAACCCTTTCCTTGAAAATAAAACTGAAAGGGGCCACATGTTGCAAAGAAGGGTTTTAACCGTGATGTCACTACACAATCATGTGTAGCCATCAGTTGTTAAGTGCACTGCAAATAGTTCACACCTTAACAATTATGTTACCAAAGTTCGCAGTTGAGAAATATAGACACACACACATATACATATATATACATGTAAGAAAAGAGTAGAGTGTGTGCCAATTGCTCACTGTACTATTGACAATATCACTCTTACAACTGAAAGCATGACTAGGAGAGAGAAGGTGGTGTGACCCTAGATTGCTAGAGTCACAGCAAGAAAAGTTAAGAAAGTGCCATCAGGTCATTTGGACAAAAGAATGCTATATGGCTGTTGGGTTTATAAGAGATCCATTGGAGAAAAACAAGTCACTACATTAAATTATTTTCTACTTACCTGCATCACCCTCTCCAAGAACACATATTCTAAAATGAGACAAGTTATTACATTAAAAATGACCGGCTCTGGCATTTGGAAAACTACACCAAATAATGAAGTAAAAACTGGGTTACAAACATCCTGGTATCAACTCCAACTACCGTCTTTTACCAAACTAAAACTCTAATGATCACTAATTCACTTGCAATCTAGTGCTCCTCCCATATACAAAATCAACAACTTCCAATGTGTCATAACTTTTTTAAAATTTCCCTAACATTTTAGAGGATAATGTAAATATGTCTCCTGGAAAAGTTGAGAAAGATGGAGACACTAGGAAAGGAAAAGACGAAAATACTCCCCTAATCAATGATGTAAAACACAAGGCATGAACAACTGTTAAAAGAATTCTCTATGACATTGATCAAGTCTACTATCTCTACGCCTGGCTCTTTCCTATCAGTCATTTGATACATAAACAAATAGAATAGTGTATTTCATGGGATCAATTCTTTTAGTGGCGTGCTTTCCCTTTGACCACTACATATGCTTTTATGTGTTTGCTTTATTTTCAGGCGGCGTCACATCAGAACACCCTCATCTCGGCAGATCTTTGCCTTAAGGAACCCTACCTCGGCCCTTGATCAACTGTACTCTGTGTTATGGTCAACTCAGAGCCCTACATGGATCAGTGTTTCCTACCGCCTCTCTCCCGTGCGTGGCTCATGTCAGGGAGTATAGTCCACCGAGTGAACAGTAAGCAGTCTTCCCAAAGCATCAGATATGAAAAGGAGGAGACGCGGGGTTGGGTGTGGGACCCCATTCCGTGCCTCAGTGCAGACAAGCTAGAGGTCAATGCATCCCTCCAGAGACTGGGAGAAAAACAGGAGGTTATGAGCACGAGGTTCCCTCTGCAGGCCTTGAAGCAGGGACCTGGAATCAAACTGCTGACACCGTGGATCGTGGTTGGTTTGACAGGGAACTCACGAGGAAGATAAGGACGTGAAATAATGAAAATCATAAGAACAGCAGCGAACACTTCTACTGAGCCAAGGACTGCACCCTGAATGTAAACTCTGTGCTGGAACATATCTTAACTCACATGACCCTGAAAGCATCCCGACGTAGTCAATGTTGTTCTTTGCACCATTTGCTAGATGAAGAGACTGGGTACAGTGGCTAGAAAACTCAGCCAGGTTACAAAGCGGATAAATGGCCGAGCCCAAGCTCAGTGCTCCTCTGTGATGCTCTTGGACTACAACTCCAAGTGAAGTCTCTAACGACTATCTCCGCTCGCACTGCCAACACCATCGTCCTCCGTGGAGTGGATGGAGGCAGGCGTGGGCAGGGCAGGGAGCCGGGTGTGGCAGGCCGCCAGATCTAAGGTCTGGCACACAGGTTGCCAGGTGGCTCCCTCCTCTGAGGGGGCCCAGCACACGCCCCAGGGGACTTGGCGGCAGGCCCCAGGGCCCTTTCCCCCGGATCTTGTCCACTTGAAAGGGGCCTGGCCCAGGTGGCCGGTTGGGCTGGTTGGCCAGCCTCCTTTGGACAAAGCAGGCGAGCCCAGCCAGCCTTCCAGTCGCCCCCGGCGTGGCACCAGCGCCCTCAGGCCGAGGGCCTCACGCGTGCCCTCCAACGCGGATTTCTCCTCAGAGCCGTGGCCTGGGCACTAGGAAGGCCAGGCCCTCCCGACTCCAGAGATGATGCTGGGACCCGTCGCCGGAAGGGCCTGCCCGTGTGGCAGCGGCTCCCCAAGCCGGCGGCCTGCTGGGGCCTCACTCACTGCTTGGCCATAAGCCTGTCTCGGCCCTTCGGATTCCACAGAGCCTTTCCTCCACCTGGCTGGAGTCGACAAGTGCGGGCGTGGGGTGAGGCCGTGGTTTTGCCTTTCCAGGAAGAAATGAGGCCCGGGCAAAAGCAGCTGGCCGAGGCAGAGCCTTGACCTGGCACCCCAGTCGGCCTTTGGCCACCAGGTCCAGACCACCGCTTCCAAAGAAGGGAAGCGGCCGGCCAGCTGATTGCAAGTGGGGGATGGGAGGGAGACAACAGCTGAAGCCAAGTCCAGCAGGGCGTTGGCGTTCCTTCTTCAGCTGGGACTGGCCTGGCCTGGCGGGCGGGCGGGGCCTTCACTGAGGACCCCCGAGGCCCGCCCTAGGCCCCGGCGGTGGCGGGTGGCGCATGCGCCCTTGGCCTCAGGGGTTGAACCCAAGCCCACAGGGCACTCAAAGCAGCCGGAGAAAGAAGGGGCCAGGGGAGAGGAAGGCAGGTAGGCGAGGCGGGCAGGGCTCGCCCACCTCTTCTCCTCAGGTCCCCGAGAGAGAAAGAGAGAGAGAGAGAGAGAGAGAGTGAGAGACAGACAGACAGACAGGCAGGGAAAGAGTGAGAGATCCCTGACCTCTGAGTATCTGCATCCACCACTGCTGCCAACTCACAGGCCATCCCACTTCCCCCCCTCCATCCCCATCCCCAGGCGCGGCCCCCCGGGGCCAGCCACACCACGGAGAGGCCCCTTCATGGTCACCTCCGTGCTGTCCCTTCCGGGCCTGACCCCACTGCAGGGGAACCGGTTCAGACAATCCAATCGTCTACATGTCCCTCTCCATGACAATTGTCTTCTCCAGTCTCACATGCCCAAACCGCACCCCCAACATCCTCCTTTGTCTGCAGCTGGAGATAGGAGGAGAATCTCTGCCATTGTGTTGAGAGACTCAGTTTCGCGGGTTTCTCCCCTGTACACGTGTTCTGAAGCTGGGTATTATTTTCTCCAGCGAACCTGTCTTGTGAAGGATTTGGCCAGCCATAAGAAGCTTCAGGGAAGAGGCGGAGGGGCTTCTCTCTCCGCCCCCGACAGCCCTGAGCTGGGTCAGTGCCTCAGACCTGGCCAGGGGCAGCCCATCCCCCGGCGCCCTCTCCCGGGGCATCCCAGGAAAGCTTCACAGCCAGCCCCACCCCACTCGCCACTGCCAGGACCATCGGCCTCCCTCGGGAGGACGGGGCAGGACAGGGAACCGGGTGTGGGAGGCCGCCAGATCTCAGCTCTGGCACACAGGCTGCCAGGCTGCCTGGTCCTCTGAGGGGGCCCAGCACACGCCCCAGGAAACTTGGCGGCAGGCCCCGGGGCTCTCTCCTCTGGAACTCGTCCACTTGAAAGGGGCCTGGCCCAGGTGGCTGGTTCGACCGGTTGGAAAGAAATCTTTTTCTTCTCTGAGAGACTGTTGCTTGTCATCTCCTGGACATGAGATGACAGACCATTGTTCCCATTTCCCTTTCTACTTGAAACCTGATGGATACATTGCCCACTGCCTTTAGAGACTGCAGGTCTTTCTGAAACTCTTTTCAGTGCGCTGGCTCACTTCAGCATCATTTCATTGTTCCATCCGAAATTCCTTTCAGTTGGATCTATTTTCCTTTCTAATCCTTTTGTATACCTAGATATTTAAAAGCTGCTCAAATCTGTAGTGGAGAAAAGTTGGGTTACAACTCTTTCAGACAGCATGTAAACCCACATTTTAGGGTTTCTACACAAAACGTCTCTGCCATGTTTCTAGCAGCTCTCCTTCCATATATTTTCCTCCAGGACTTCCTGTGACAAAATTGCCTTTCTAAAAGCCAGTCCTCCGTTCACTCTCTTGGCCAGTCACGTTTCCATAGAAAGAAAAAGGACTGGATTTTCCAAAGATGCAACAAGAATGATCAAGTCCCGATTCACACCTAGATATCCTGCTCCTGTTCTCCATGAATTGCAAAATTGAAGTTAATTATCTCGTTCATTTTGTCTAAATCTATTGGGTCACTTTGGCACTGAGCCCCTAAGCTGGTCCACAGCCTGCTTCAGCAGACACCAAACTCTCTCTCAAGTGCCTGCATTCGTGTGCTGAGTAGGTATTGTATTTATTTAGATCGTATTCAACAAAAGATCTTCACGGATTCACTCAAGTACTTAAGCATCTACTATGTGCCCAAAGGTCTTGAAATGTTGGGGGTCTGCAAGGAAGACAGATATGCCTAAACAGATAAATTACACTACTGAAATCATTTGAATGAAAGAGATGTGAATAAACTGCCGTGGGACTCCAGGCAAAGAACCCCCATGGGTTGACCTACAACTAAGAGATACAGCTCTGTCCTGGGGCTCTGAGGAGAAAAACAGCCACCGTGGGGGGTGGACAGGCTCTGTACCATCTAAGGAAAGGAAAAGGAAGGGAGAGAAGATAAAGAGAAAACAAGAGAAACGGAAAGGTTTTCTTCTTCTGAGTGTTTCTGCCACCCACTTTTGGAGCACACTGCTTGCTGATGTCCTTTCCGGCCAGTCTTATCCTTCAGCCGGCTTCAGGAGACTTCACCAATTCGATTGTAAGGAGCTGGGCTCCTCCGTGCAGGCAATGCCAACTCCGGAGGGAGCCAGGAGGGGAGCCAAAGATTCACAGGACTCTGCAGCCCTTCTGCAGCTCACTGGTGTGGAGGGGCACCGAGGCTTCACCTTGGCCTCTGTCTCCAAGTTCACACAAAGGAGGGTCGGTTCCTTCCTCGCTAGATGAGCGTGGAGAGAAACCTCCTTCACAGAAGGGATTATGGAATAATTAAAGTCAGAGCCTTGAACAAGGCAAAGGGTTAGCACCATGAATCTGAAGTGACTGGACATGTGAATTAGTAACCAGTAGGACGAGGAGCTGAAGACAAAAAAAGGAAAAAGGCAAGAAACCAGTTCTCGATTTTCTAAGATGGAAATGCAAGTCTTTCTTCTTCCAAAAGAAAAAAGTCATTGAACCCTTTCCTTGAAAATAAAACTGAAAGGGGCCACATGTTGCAAAGAAGGGTTTTAACCGTGATGTCACTACACAATCATGTGTAGCCATCAGTTGTTAAGTGCACTGCAAATAGTTCACACCTTAACAATTATGTTACCAAAGTTCGCAGTTGAGAAATATAGACACACACACATATACATATATATACATGTAAGAAAAGAGTAGAGTGTGTGCCAATTGCTCACTGTACTATTGACAATATCACTCTTACAACTGAAAGCATGACTAGGAGAGAGAAGGTGGTGTGACCCTAGATTGCTAGAGTCACAGCAAGAAAAGTTAAGAAAGTGCCATCAGGTCATTTGGACAAAAGAATGCTATATGGCTGTTGGGTTTATAAGAGATCCATTGGAGAAAAACAAGTCACTACATTAAATTATTTTCTACTTACCTGCATCACCCTCTCCAAGAACACATATTCTAAAATGAGACAAGTTATTACATTAAAAATGACCGGCTCTGGCATTTGGAAAACTACACCAAATAATGAAGTAAAAACTGGGTTACAAACATCCTGGTATCAACTCCAACTACCGTCTTTTACCAAACTAAAACTCTAATGATCACTAATTCACTTGCAATCTAGTGCTCCTCCCATATACAAAATCAACAACTTCCAATGTGTCATAACTTTTTTAAAATTTCCCTAACATTTTAGAGGATAATGTAAATATGTCTCCTGGAAAAGTTGAGAAAGATGGAGACACTAGGAAAGGAAAAGACGAAAATACTCCCCTAATCAATGATGTAAAACACAAGGCATGAACAACTGTTAAAAGAATTCTCTATGACATTGATCAAGTCTACTATCTCTACGCCTGGCTCTTTCCTATCAGTCATTTGATACATAAACAAATAGAATAGTGTATTTCATGGGATCAATTCTTTTAGTGGCGTGCTTTCCCTTTGACCACTACATATGCTTTTATGTGTTTGCTTTATTTTCAGGCGGCGTCACATCAGAACACCCTCATCTCGGCAGATCTTTGCCTTAAGGAACCCTACCTCGGCCCTTGATCAACTGTACTCTGTGTTATGGTCAACTCAGAGCCCTACATGGATCAGTGTTTCCTACCGCCTCTCTCCCGTGCGTGGCTCATGTCAGGGAGTATAGTCCACCGAGTGAACAGTAAGCAGTCTTCCCAAAGCATCAGATATGAAAAGGAGGAGACGCGGGGTTGGGTGTGGGACCCCATTCCGTGCCTCAGTGCAGACAAGCTAGAGGTCAATGCATCCCTCCAGAGACTGGGAGAAAAACAGGAGGTTATGAGCACGAGGTTCCCTCTGCAGGCCTTGAAGCAGGGACCTGGAATCAAACTGCTGACACCGTGGATCGTGGTTGGTTTGACAGGGAACTCACGAGGAAGATAAGGACGTGAAATAATGAAAATCATAAGAACAGCAGCGAACACTTCTACTGAGCCAAGGACTGCACCCTGAATGTAAACTCTGTGCTGGAACATATCTTAACTCACATGACCCTGAAAGCATCCCGACGTAGTCAATGTTGTTCTTTGCACCATTTGCTAGATGAAGAGACTGGGTACAGTGGCTAGAAAACTCAGCCAGGTTACAAAGCGGATAAATGGCCGAGCCCAAGCTCAGTGCTCCTCTGTGATGCTCTTGGACTACAACTCCAAGTGAAGTCTCTAACGACTATCTCCGCTCGCACTGCCAACACCATCGTCCTCCGTGGAGTGGATGGAGGCAGGCGTGGGCAGGGCAGGGAGCCGGGTGTGGCAGGCCGCCAGATCTAAGGTCTGGCACACAGGTTGCCAGGTGGCTCCCTCCTCTGAGGGGGCCCAGCACACGCCCCAGGGGACTTGGCGGCAGGCCCCAGGGCCCTTTCCCCCGGATCTTGTCCACTTGAAAGGGGCCTGGCCCAGGTGGCCGGTTGGGCTGGTTGGCCAGCCTCCTTTGGACAAAGCAGGCGAGCCCAGCCAGCCTTCCAGTCGCCCCCGGCGTGGCACCAGCGCCCTCAGGCCGAGGGCCTCACGCGTGCCCTCCAACGCGGATTTCTCCTCAGAGCCGTGGCCTGGGCACTAGGAAGGCCAGGCCCTCCCGACTCCAGAGATGATGCTGGGACCCGTCGCCGGAAGGGCCTGCCCGTGTGGCAGCGGCTCCCCAAGCCGGCGGCCTGCTGGGGCCTCACTCACTGCTTGGCCATAAGCCTGTCTCGGCCCTTCGGATTCCACAGAGCCTTTCCTCCACCTGGCTGGAGTCGACAAGTGCGGGCGTGGGGTGAGGCCGTGGTTTTGCCTTTCCAGGAAGAAATGAGGCCCGGGCAAAAGCAGCTGGCCGAGGCAGAGCCTTGACCTGGCACCCCAGTCGGCCTTTGGCCACCAGGTCCAGACCACCGCTTCCAAAGAAGGGAAGCGGCCGGCCAGCTGATTGCAAGTGGGGGATGGGAGGGAGACAACAGCTGAAGCCAAGTCCAGCAGGGCGTTGGCGTTCCTTCTTCAGCTGGGACTGGCCTGGCCTGGCGGGCGGGCGGGGCCTTCACTGAGGACCCCCGAGGCCCGCCCTAGGCCCCGGCGGTGGCGGGTGGCGCATGCGCCCTTGGCCTCAGGGGTTGAACCCAAGCCCACAGGGCACTCAAAGCAGCCGGAGAAAGAAGGGGCCAGGGGAGAGGAAGGCAGGTAGGCGAGGCGGGCAGGGCTCGCCCACCTCTTCTCCTCAGGTCCCCGAGAGAGAAAGAGAGAGAGAGAGAGAGAGAGAGTGAGAGACAGACAGACAGACAGGCAGGGAAAGAGTGAGAGATCCCTGACCTCTGAGTATCTGCATCCACCACTGCTGCCAACTCACAGGCCATCCCACTTCCCCCCCTCCATCCCCATCCCCAGGCGCGGCCCCCCGGGGCCAGCCACACCACGGAGAGGCCCCTTCATGGTCACCTCCGTGCTGTCCCTTCCGGGCCTGACCCCACTGCAGGGGAACCGGTTCAGACAATCCAATCGTCTACATGTCCCTCTCCATGACAATTGTCTTCTCCAGTCTCACATGCCCAAACCGCACCCCCAACATCCTCCTTTGTCTGCAGCTGGAGATAGGAGGAGAATCTCTGCCATTGTGTTGAGAGACTCAGTTTCGCGGGTTTCTCCCCTGTACACGTGTTCTGAAGCTGGGTATTATTTTCTCCAGCGAACCTGTCTTGTGAAGGATTTGGCCAGCCATAAGAAGCTTCAGGGAAGAGGCGGAGGGGCTTCTCTCTCCGCCCCCGACAGCCCTGAGCTGGGTCAGTGCCTCAGACCTGGCCAGGGGCAGCCCATCCCCCGGCGCCCTCTCCCGGGGCATCCCAGGAAAGCTTCACAGCCAGCCCCACCCCACTCGCCACTGCCAGGACCATCGGCCTCCCTCGGGAGGACGGGGCAGGACAGGGAACCGGGTGTGGGAGGCCGCCAGATCTCAGCTCTGGCACACAGGCTGCCAGGCTGCCTGGTCCTCTGAGGGGGCCCAGCACACGCCCCAGGAAACTTGGCGGCAGGCCCCGGGGCTCTCTCCTCTGGAACTCGTCCACTTGAAAGGGGCCTGGCCCAGGTGGCTGGTTCGACCGGTTGGAAAGAAATCTTTTTCTTCTCTGAGAGACTGTTGCTTGTCATCTCCTGGACATGAGATGACAGACAATTGTTCCCATTTCCCTTTCTACTTGAAACCTGATGGATACATTGCCCACTGCCTTTAGAGACTGCAGGTCTTTCTGAAACTCTTTTCAGTGCGCTGGCTCACTTCAGCATCATTTCATTGTTCCATCCGAAATTCCTTTCAGTTGGATCTATTTTCCTTTCTAATCCTTTTGTATACCTAGATATTTAAAAGCTGCTCAAATCTGTAGTGGAGAAAAGTTGGGTTACAACTCTTTCAGACAGCATGTAAACCCACATTTTAGGGTTTCTACACAAAACGTCTCTGCCATGTTTCTAGCAGCTCTCCTTCCATATATTTTCCTCCAGGACTTCCTGTGACAAAATTGCCTTTCTAAAAGCCAGTCCTCCGTTCACTCTCTTGGCCAGTCACGTTTCCATAGAAAGAAAAAGGACTGGATTTTCCAAAGATGCAACAAGAATGATCAAGTCCCGATTCACACCTAGATATCCTGCTCCTGTTCTCCATGAATTGCAAAATTGAAGTTAAGTATCTCGTTCATTTTGTCTAAATCTATTGGGTCACTTTGGCACTGAGCCCCTAAGCTGGTCCACAGCCTGCTTCAGCAGACACCAAACTCTCTCTCAAGTGCCTGCATTCGTGTGCTGAGTAGGTATTGTATTTATTTAGATCGTATTCAACAAAAGATCTTCACGGATTCACTCAAGTACTTAAGCATCTACTATGTGCCCAAAGGTCTTGAAATGTTGGGGGTCTGCAAGGAAGACAGATATGCCTAAACAGATAAATTACACTACTGAAATCATTTGAATGAAAGAGATGTGAATAAACTGCCGTGGGACTCCAGGCAAAGAACCCCCATGGGTTGACCTACAACTAAGAGATACAGCTCTGTCCTGGGGCTCTGAGGAGAAAAACAGCCACCGTGGGGGGTGGACAGGCTCTGTACCATCTAAGGAAAGGAAAAGGAAGGGAGAGAAGATAAAGAGAAAACAAGAGAAACGGAAAGGTTTTCTTCTTCTGAGTGTTTCTGCCACCCACTTTTGGAGCACACTGCTTGCTGATGTCCTTTCCGGCCAGTCTTATCCTTCAGCCGGCTTCAGGAGACTTCACCAATTCGATTGTAAGGAGCTGGGCTCCTCCGTGCAGGCAATGCCAACTCCGGAGGGAGCCAGGAGGGGAGCCAAAGATTCACAGGACTCTGCAGCCCTTCTGCAGCTCACTGGTGTGGAGGGGCACCGAGGCTTCACCTTGGCCTCTGTCTCCAAGTTCACATAAAGGAGGGTCGGTTCCTTCCTCGCTAGATGAGCGTGGAGAGAAACCTCCTTCACAGAAGGGATTATGGAATAATTAAAGTCAGAGCCTTGAACAAGGCAAAGGGTTAGCACCATGAATCTGAAGTGACTGGACATGTGAATTAGTAACCAGTAGGACGAGGAGCTGAAGACAAAAAAAGAAAAAAGGCAAGAAACCAGTTCTCGATTTTCTAAGATGGAAATGCAAGTCTTTCTTCTTCCAAAAGAAAAAAGTCATTGAACCCTTTCCTTGAAAATAAAACTGAAAGGGGCCACATGTTGCAAAGAAGGGTTTTAACCGTGATGTCACTACACAATCATGTGTAGCCATCAGTTGTTAAGTGCACTGCAAATAGTTCACACCTTAACAATTATGTTACCAAAGTTCGCAGTTGAGAAATATAGACACACACACATATACATATATATACATGTAAGAAAAGAGTAGAGTGTGTGCCAATTGCTCACTGTACTATTGACAATATCACTCTTACAACTGAAAGCATGACTAGGAGAGAGAAGGTGGTGTGACCCTAGATTGCTAGAGTCACAGCAAGAAAAGTTAAGAAAGTGCCATCAGGTCATTTGGACAAAAGAATGCTATATGGCTGTTGGGTTTATAAGAGATCCATTGGAGAAAAACAAGTCACTACATTAAATTATTTTCTACTTACCTGCATCACCCTCTCCAAGAACACATATTCTAAAATGAGACAAGTTATTACATTAAAAATGACCGGCTCTGGCATTTGGAAAACTACACCAAATAATGAAGTAAAAACTGGGTTACAAACATCCTGGTATCAACTCCAACTACCGTCTTTTACCAAACTAAAACTCTAATGATCACTAATTCACTTGCAATCTAGTGCTCCTCCCATATACAAAATCAACAACTTCCAATGTGTCATAACTTTTTTAAAATTTCCCTAACATTTTAGAGGATAATGTAAATATGTCTCCTGGAAAAGTTGAGAAAGATGGAGACACTAGGAAAGGAAAAGACGAAAATACTCCCCTAATCAATGATGTAAAACACAAGGCATGAACAACTGTTAAAAGAATTCTCTATGACATTGATCAAGTCTACTATCTCTACGCCTGGCTCTTTCCTATCAGTCATTTGATACATAAACAAATAGAATAGTGTATTTCATGGGATCAATTCTTTTAGTGGCGTGCTTTCCCTTTGACCACTACATATGCTTTTATGTGTTTGCTTTATTTTCAGGCGGCGTCACATCAGAACACCCTCATCTCGGCAGATCTTTGCCTTAAGGAACCCTACCTCGGCCCTTGATCAACTGTACTCTGTGTTATGGTCAACTCAGAGCCCTACATGGATCAGTGTTTCCTACCGCCTCTCTCCCGTGCGTGGCTCATGTCAGGGAGTATAGTCCACCGAGTGAACAGTAAGCAGTCTTCCCAAAGCATCAGATATGAAAAGGAGGAGACGCGGGGTTGGGTGTGGGACCCCATTCCGTGCCTCAGTGCAGACAAGCTAGAGGTCAATGCATCCCTCCAGAGACTGGGAGAAAAACAGGAGGTTATGAGCACGAGGTTCCCTCTGCAGGCCTTGAAGCAGGGACCTGGAATCAAACTGCTGACACCGTGGATCGTGGTTGGTTTGACAGGGAACTCACGAGGAAGATAAGGACGTGAAATAATGAAAATCATAAGAACAGCAGCGAACACTTCTACTGAGCCAAGGACTGCACCCTGAATGTAAACTCTGTGCTGGAACATATCTTAACTCACATGACCCTGAAAGCATCCCGACGTAGTCAATGTTGTTCTTTGCACCATTTGCTAGATGAAGAGACTGGGTACAGTGGCTAGAAAACTCAGCCAGGTTACAAAGCGGATAAATGGCCGAGCCCAAGCTCAGTGCTCCTCTGTGATGCTCTTGGACTACAACTCCAAGTGAAGTCTCTAACGACTATCTCCGCTCGCACTGCCAACACCATCGTCCTCCGTGGAGTGGATGGAGGCAGGCGTGGGCAGGGCAGGGAGCCGGGTGTGGCAGGCTGCCAGATCTAAGGTCTGGCACACAGGTTGCCAGGTGGCTCCCTCCTCTGAGGGGGCCCAGCACACGCCCCAGGGGACTTGGCGGCAGGCCCCAGGGCCCTTTCCCCCGGATCTTGTCCACTTGAAAGGGGCCTGGCCCAGGTGGCCGGTTGGGCTGGTTGGCCAGCCTCCTTTGGACAAAGCAGGCGAGCCCAGCCAGCCTTCCAGTCGCCCCCGGCGTGGCACCAGCGCCCTCAGGCCGAGGGCCTCACGCGTGCCCTCCAACGCGGATTTCTCCTCAGAGCCGTGGCCTGGGCACTAGGAAGGCCAGGCCCTCCCGACTCCAGAGATGATGCTGGGACCCGTCGCCGGAAGGGCCTGCCCGTGTGGCAGCGGCTCCCCAAGCCGGCGGCCTGCTGGGGCCTCACTCACTGCTTGGCCATAAGCCTGTCTCGGCCCTTCGGATTCCACAGAGCCTTTCCTCCACCTGGCTGGAGTCGACAAGTGCGGGCGTGGGGTGAGGCCGTGGTTTTGCCTTTCCAGGAAGAAATGAGGCCCGGGCAAAAGCAGCTGGCCGAGGCAGAGCCTTGACCTGGCACCCCAGTCGGCCTTTGGCCACCAGGTCCAGACCACCGCTTCCAAAGAAGGGAAGCGGCCGGCCAGCTGATTGCAAGTGGGGGATGGGAGGGAGACAACAGCTGAAGCCAAGTCCAGCAGGGCGTTGGCGTTCCTTCTTCAGCTGGGACTGGCCTGGCCTGGCGGGCGGGCGGGGCCTTCACTGAGGACCCCCGAGGCCCGCCCTAGGCCCCGGCGGTGGCGGGTGGCGCATGCGCCCTTGGCCTCAGGGGTTGAACCCAAGCCCACAGGGCACTCAAAGCAGCCGGAGAAAGAAGGGGCCAGGGGAGAGGAAGGCAGGTAGGCGAGGCGGGCAGGGCTCGCCCACCTCTTCTCCTCAGGTCCCCGAGAGAGAAAGAGAGAGAGAGAGAGAGAGAGAGTGAGAGACAGACAGACAGACAGGCAGGGAAAGAGTGAGAGATCCCTGACCTCTGAGTATCTGCATCCACCACTGCTGCCAACTCACAGGCCATCCCACTTCCCCCCCTCCATCCCCATCCCCAGGCGCGGCCCCCCGGGGCCAGCCACACCACGGAGAGGCCCCTTCATGGTCACCTCCGTGCTGTCCCTTCCGGGCCTGACCCCACTGCAGGGGAACCGGTTCAGACAATCCAATCGTCTACATGTCCCTCTCCATGACAATTGTCTTCTCCAGTCTCACATGCCCAAACCGCACCCCCAACATCCTCCTTTGTCTGCAGCTGGAGATAGGAGGAGAATCTCTGCCATTGTGTTGAGAGACTCAGTTTCGCGGGTTTCTCCCCTGTACACGTGTTCTGAAGCTGGGTATTATTTTCTCCAGCGAACCTGTCTTGTGAAGGATTTGGCCAGCCATAAGAAGCTTCAGGGAAGAGGCGGAGGGGCTTCTCTCTCCGCCCCCGACAGCCCTGAGCTGGGTCAGTGCCTCAGACCTGGCCAGGGGCAGCCCATCCCCCGGCGCCCTCTCCCGGGGCATCCCAGGAAAGCTTCACAGCCAGCCCCACCCCACTCGCCACTGCCAGGACCATCGGCCTCCCTCGGGAGGACGGGGCAGGACAGGGAACCGGGTGTGGGAGGCCGCCAGATCTCAGCTCTGGCACACAGGCTGCCAGGCTGCCTGGTCCTCTGAGGGGGCCCAGCACACGCCCCAGGAAACTTGGCGGCAGGCCCCGGGGCTCTCTCCTCTGGAACTCGTCCACTTGAAAGGGGCCTGGCCCAGGTGGCTGGTTCGACCGGTTGGAAAGAAATCTTTTTCTTCTCTGAGAGACTGTTGCTTGTCATCTCCTGGACATGAGATGACAGACAATTGTTCCCATTTCCCTTTCTACTTGAAACCTGATGGATACATTGCCCACTGCCTTTAGAGACTGCAGGTCTTTCTGAAACTCTTTTCAGTGCGCTGGCTCACTTCAGCATCATTTCATTGTTCCATCCGAAATTCCTTTCAGTTGGATCTATTTTCCTTTCTAATCCTTTTGTATACCTAGATATTTAAAAGCTGCTCAAATCTGTAGTGGAGAAAAGTTGGGTTACAACTCTTTCAGACAGCATGTAAACCCACATTTTAGGGTTTCTACACAAAACGTCTCTGCCATGTTTCTAGCAGCTCTCCTTCCATATATTTTCCTCCAGGACTTCCTGTGACAAAATTGCCTTTCTAAAAGCCAGTCCTCCGTTCACTCTCTTGGCCAGTCACGTTTCCATAGAAAGAAAAAGGACTGGATTTTCCAAAGATGCAACAAGAATGATCAAGTCCCGATTCACACCTAGATATCCTGCTCCTGTTCTCCATGAATTGCAAAATTGAAGTTAAGTATCTCGTTCATTTTGTCTAAATCTATTGGGTCACTTTGGCACTGAGCCCCTAAGCTGGTCCACAGCCTGCTTCAGCAGACACCAAACTCTCTCTCAAGTGCCTGCATTCGTGTGCTGAGTAGGTATTGTATTTATTTAGATCGTATTCAACAAAAGATCTTCACGGATTCACTCAAGTACTTAAGCATCTACTATGTGCCCAAAGGTCTTGAAATGTTGGGGGTCTGCAAGGAAGACAGATATGCCTAAACAGATAAATTACACTACTGAAATCATTTGAATGAAAGAGATGTGAATAAACTGCCGTGGGACTCCAGGCAAAGAACCCCCATGGGTTGACCTACAACTAAGAGATACAGCTCTGTCCTGGGGCTCTGAGGAGAAAAACAGCCACCGTGGGGGGTGGACAGGCTCTGTACCATCTAAGGAAAGGAAAAGGAAGGGAGAGAAGATAAAGAGAAAACAAGAGAAACGGAAAGGTTTTCTTCTTCTGAGTGTTTCTGCCACCCACTTTTGGAGCACACTGCTTGCTGATGTCCTTTCCGGCCAGTCTTATCCTTCAGCCGGCTTCAGGAGACTTCACCAATTCGATTGTAAGGAGCTGGGCTCCTCCGTGCAGGCAATGCCAACTCCGGAGGGAGCCAGGAGGGGAGCCAAAGATTCACAGGACTCTGCAGCCCTTCTGCAGCTCACTGGTGTGGAGGGGCACCGAGGCTTCACCTTGGCCTCTGTCTCCAAGTTCACATAAAGGAGGGTCGGTTCCTTCCTCGCTAGATGAGCGTGGAGAGAAACCTCCTTCACAGAAGGGATTATGGAATAATTAAAGTCAGAGCCTTGAACAAGGCAAAGGGTTAGCACCATGAATCTGAAGTGACTGGACATGTGAATTAGTAACCAGTAGGACGAGGAGCTGAAGACAAAAAAAGAAAAAAGGCAAGAAACCAGTTCTCGATTTTCTAAGATGGAAATGCAAGTCTTTCTTCTTCCAAAAGAAAAAAGTCATTGAACCCTTTCCTTGAAAATAAAACTGAAAGGGGCCACATGTTGCAAAGAAGGGTTTTAACCGTGATGTCACTACACAATCATGTGTAGCCATCAGTTGTTAAGTGCACTGCAAATAGTTCACACCTTAACAATTATGTTACCAAAGTTCGCAGTTGAGAAATATAGACACACACACATATACATATATATACATGTAAGAAAAGAGTAGAGTGTGTGCCAATTGCTCACTGTACTATTGACAATATCACTCTTACAACTGAAAGCATGACTAGGAGAGAGAAGGTGGTGTGACCCTAGATTGCTAGAGTCACAGCAAGAAAAGTTAAGAAAGTGCCATCAGGTCATTTGGACAAAAGAATGCTATATGGCTGTTGGGTTTATAAGAGATCCATTGGAGAAAAACAAGTCACTACATTAAATTATTTTCTACTTACCTGCATCACCCTCTCCAAGAACACATATTCTAAAATGAGACAAGTTATTACATTAAAAATGACCGGCTCTGGCATTTGGAAAACTACACCAAATAATGAAGTAAAAACTGGGTTACAAACATCCTGGTATCAACTCCAACTACCGTCTTTTACCAAACTAAAACTCTAATGATCACTAATTCACTTGCAATCTAGTGCTCCTCCCATATACAAAATCAACAACTTCCAATGTGTCATAACTTTTTTAAAATTTCCCTAACATTTTAGAGGATAATGTAAATATGTCTCCTGGAAAAGTTGAGAAAGATGGAGACACTAGGAAAGGAAAAGACGAAAATACTCCCCTAATCAATGATGTAAAACACAAGGCATGAACAACTGTTAAAAGAATTCTCTATGACATTGATCAAGTCTACTATCTCTACGCCTGGCTCTTTCCTATCAGTCATTTGATACATAAACAAATAGAATAGTGTATTTCATGGGATCAATTCTTTTAGTGGCGTGCTTTCCCTTTGACCACTACATATGCTTTTATGTGTTTGCTTTATTTTCAGGCGGCGTCACATCAGAACACCCTCATCTCGGCAGATCTTTGCCTTAAGGAACCCTACCTCGGCCCTTGATCAACTGTACTCTGTGTTATGGTCAACTCAGAGCCCTACATGGATCAGTGTTTCCTACCGCCTCTCTCCCGTGCGTGGCTCATGTCAGGGAGTATAGTCCACCGAGTGAACAGTAAGCAGTCTTCCCAAAGCATCAGATATGAAAAGGAGGAGACGCGGGGTTGGGTGTGGGACCCCATTCCGTGCCTCAGTGCAGACAAGCTAGAGGTCAATGCATCCCTCCAGAGACTGGGAGAAAAACAGGAGGTTATGAGCACGAGGTTCCCTCTGCAGGCCTTGAAGCAGGGACCTGGAATCAAACTGCTGACACCGTGGATCGTGGTTGGTTTGACAGGGAACTCACGAGGAAGATAAGGACGTGAAATAATGAAAATCATAAGAACAGCAGCGAACACTTCTACTGAGCCAAGGACTGCACCCTGAATGTAAACTCTGTGCTGGAACATATCTTAACTCACATGACCCTGAAAGCATCCCGACGTAGTCAATGTTGTTCTTTGCACCATTTGCTAGATGAAGAGACTGGGTACAGTGGCTAGAAAACTCAGCCAGGTTACAAAGCGGATAAATGGCCGAGCCCAAGCTCAGTGCTCCTCTGTGATGCTCTTGGACTACAACTCCAAGTGAAGTCTCTAACGACTATCTCCGCTCGCACTGCCAACACCATCGTCCTCCGTGGAGTGGATGGAGGCAGGCGTGGGCAGGGCAGGGAGCCGGGTGTGGCAGGCCGCCAGATCTAAGGTCTGGCACACAGGTTGCCAGGTGGCTCCCTCCTCTGAGGGGGCCCAGCACACGCCCCAGGGGACTTGGCGGCAGGCCCCAGGGCCCTTTCCCCCGGATCTTGTCCACTTGAAAGGGGCCTGGCCCAGGTGGCCGGTTGGGCTGGTTGGCCAGCCTCCTTTGGACAAAGCAGGCGAGCCCAGCCAGCCTTCCAGTCGCCCCCGGCGTGGCACCAGCGCCCTCAGGCCGAGGGCCTCACGCGTGCCCTCCAACGCGGATTTCTCCTCAGAGCCGTGGCCTGGGCACTAGGAAGGCCAGGCCCTCCCGACTCCAGAGATGATGCTGGGACCCGTCGCCGGAAGGGCCTGCCCGTGTGGCAGCGGCTCCCCAAGCCGGCGGCCTGCTGGGGCCTCACTCACTGCTTGGCCATAAGCCTGTCTCGGCCCTTCGGATTCCACAGAGCCTTTCCTCCACCTGGCTGGAGTCGACAAGTGCGGGCGTGGGGTGAGGCCGTGGTTTTGCCTTTCCAGGAAGAAATGAGGCCCGGGCAAAAGCAGCTGGCCGAGGCAGAGCCTTGACCTGGCACCCCAGTCGGCCTTTGGCCACCAGGTCCAGACCACCGCTTCCAAAGAAGGGAAGCGGCCGGCCAGCTGATTGCAAGTGGGGGATGGGAGGGAGACAACAGCTGAAGCCAAGTCCAGCAGGGCGTTGGCGTTCCTTCTTCAGCTGGGACTGGCCTGGCCTGGCGGGCGGGCGGGGCCTTCACTGAGGACCCCCGAGGCCCGCCCTAGGCCCCGGCGGTGGCGGGTGGCGCATGCGCCCTTGGCCTCAGGGGTTGAACCCAAGCCCACAGGGCACTCAAAGCAGCCGGAGAAAGAAGGGGCCAGGGGAGAGGAAGGCAGGTAGGCGAGGCGGGCAGGGCTCGCCCACCTCTTCTCCTCAGGTCCCCGAGAGAGAAAGAGAGAGAGAGAGAGAGAGAGAGAGTGAGAGACAGACAGACAGACAGGCAGGGAAAGAGTGAGAGATCCCTGACCTCTGAGTATCTGCATCCACCACTGCTGCCAACTCACAGGCCATCCCACTTCCCCCCCTCCATCCCCATCCCCAGGCGCGGCCCCCCGGGGCCAGCCACACCACGGAGAGGCCCCTTCATGGTCACCTCCGTGCTGTCCCTTCCGGGCCTGACCCCACTGCAGGGGAACCGGTTCAGACAATCCAATCGTCTACATGTCCCTCTCCATGACAATTGTCTTCTCCAGTCTCACATGCCCAAACCGCACCCCCAACATCCTCCTTTGTCTGCAGCTGGAGATAGGAGGAGAATCTCTGCCATTGTGTTGAGAGACTCAGTTTCGCGGGTTTCTCCCCTGTACACGTGTTCTGAAGCTGGGTATTATTTTCTCCAGCGAACCTGTCTTGTGAAGGATTTGGCCAGCCATAAGAAGCTTCAGGGAAGAGGCGGAGGGGCTTCTCTCTCCGCCCCCGACAGCCCTGAGCTGGGTCAGTGCCTCAGACCTGGCCAGGGGCAGCCCATCCCCCGGCGCCCTCTCCCGGGGCATCCCAGGAAAGCTTCACAGCCAGCCCCACCCCACTCGCCACTGCCAGGACCATCGGCCTCCCTCGGGAGGACGGGGCAGGACAGGGAACCGGGTGTGGGAGGCCGCCAGATCTCAGCTCTGGCACACAGGCTGCCAGGCTGCCTGGTCCTCTGAGGGGGCCCAGCACACGCCCCAGGAAACTTGGCGGCAGGCCCCGGGGCTCTCTCCTCTGGAACTCGTCCACTTGAAAGGGGCCTGGCCCAGGTGGCTGGTTCGACCGGTTGGAAAGAAATCTTTTTCTTCTCTGAGAGACTGTTGCTTGTCATCTCCTGGACATGAGATGACAGACCATTGTTCCCATTTCCCTTTCTACTTGAAACCTGATGGATACATTGCCCACTGCCTTTAGAGACTGCAGGTCTTTCTGAAACTCTTTTCAGTGCGCTGGCTCACTTCAGCATCATTTCATTGTTCCATCCGAAATTCCTTTCAGTTGGATCTATTTTCCTTTCTAATCCTTTTGTATACCTAGATATTTAAAAGCTGCTCAAATCTGTAGTGGAGAAAAGTTGGGTTACAACTCTTTCAGACAGCATGTAAACCCACATTTTAGGGTTTCTACACAAAACGTCTCTGCCATGTTTCTAGCAGCTCTCCTTCCATATATTTTCCTCCAGGACTTCCTGTGACAAAATTGCCTTTCTAAAAGCCAGTCCTCCGTTCACTCTCTTGGCCAGTCACGTTTCCATAGAAAGAAAAAGGACTGGATTTTCCAAAGATGCAACAAGAATGATCAAGTCCCGATTCACACCTAGATATCCTGCTCCTGTTCTCCATGAATTGCAAAATTGAAGTTAAGTATCTCGTTCATTTTGTCTAAATCTATTGGGTCACTTTGGCACTGAGCCCCTAAGCTGGTCCACAGCCTGCTTCAGCAGACACCAAACTCTCTCTCAAGTGCCTGCATTCGTGTGCTGAGTAGGTATTGTATTTATTTAGATCGTATTCAACAAAAGATCTTCACGGATTCACTCAAGTACTTAAGCATCTACTATGTGCCCAAAGGTCTTGAAATGTTGGGGGTCTGCAAGGAAGACAGATATGCCTAAACAGATAAATTACACTACTGAAATCATTTGAATGAAAGAGATGTGAATAAACTGCCGTGGGACTCCAGGCAAAGAACCCCCATGGGTTGACCTACAACTAAGAGATACAGCTCTGTCCTGGGGCTCTGAGGAGAAAAACAGCCACCGTGGGGGGTGGACAGGCTCTGTACCATCTAAGGAAAGGAAAAGGAAGGGAGAGAAGATAAAGAGAAAACAAGAGAAACGGAAAGGTTTTCTTCTTCTGAGTGTTTCTGCCACCCACTTTTGGAGCACACTGCTTGCTGATGTCCTTTCCGGCCAGTCTTATCCTTCAGCCGGCTTCAGGAGACTTCACCAATTCGATTGTAAGGAGCTGGGCTCCTCCGTGCAGGCAATGCCAACTCCGGAGGGAGCCAGGAGGGGAGCCAAAGATTCACAGGACTCTGCAGCCCTTCTGCAGCTCACTGGTGTGGAGGGGCACCGAGGCTTCACCTTGGCCTCTGTCTCCAAGTTCACACAAAGGAGGGTCGGTTCCTTCCTCGCTAGATGAGCGTGGAGAGAAACCTCCTTCACAGAAGGGATTATGGAATAATTAAAGTCAGAGCCTTGAACAAGGCAAAGGGTTAGCACCATGAATCTGAAGTGACTGGACATGTGAATTAGTAACCAGTAGGACGAGGAGCTGAAGACAAAAAAAGGAAAAAGGCAAGAAACCAGTTCTCGATTTTCTAAGATGGAAATGCAAGTCTTTCTTCTTCCAAAAGAAAAAAGTCATTGAACCCTTTCCTTGAAAATAAAACTGAAAGGGGCCACATGTTGCAAAGAAGGGTTTTAACCGTGATGTCACTACACAATCATGTGTAGCCATCAGTTGTTAAGTGCACTGCAAATAGTTCACACCTTAACAATTATGTTACCAAAGTTCGCAGTTGAGAAATATAGACACACACACATATACATATATATACATGTAAGAAAAGAGTAGAGTGTGTGCCAATTGCTCACTGTACTATTGACAATATCACTCTTACAACTGAAAGCATGACTAGGAGAGAGAAGGTGGTGTGACCCTAGATTGCTAGAGTCACAGCAAGAAAAGTTAAGAAAGTGCCATCAGGTCATTTGGACAAAAGAATGCTATATGGCTGTTGGGTTTATAAGAGATCCATTGGAGAAAAACAAGTCACTACATTAAATTATTTTCTACTTACCTGCATCACCCTCTCCAAGAACACATATTCTAAAATGAGACAAGTTATTACATTAAAAATGACCGGCTCTGGCATTTGGAAAACTACACCAAATAATGAAGTAAAAACTGGGTTACAAACATCCTGGTATCAACTCCAACTACCGTCTTTTACCAAACTAAAACTCTAATGATCACTAATTCACTTGCAATCTAGTGCTCCTCCCATATACAAAATCAACAACTTCCAATGTGTCATAACTTTTTTAAAATTTCCCTAACATTTTAGAGGATAATGTAAATATGTCTCCTGGAAAAGTTGAGAAAGATGGAGACACTAGGAAAGGAAAAGACGAAAATACTCCCCTAATCAATGATGTAAAACACAAGGCATGAACAACTGTTAAAAGAATTCTCTATGACATTGATCAAGTCTACTATCTCTACGCCTGGCTCTTTCCTATCAGTCATTTGATACATAAACAAATAGAATAGTGTATTTCATGGGATCAATTCTTTTAGTGGCGTGCTTTCCCTTTGACCACTACATATGCTTTTATGTGTTTGCTTTATTTTCAGGCGGCGTCACATCAGAACACCCTCATCTCGGCAGATCTTTGCCTTAAGGAACCCTACCTCGGCCCTTGATCAACTGTACTCTGTGTTATGGTCAACTCAGAGCCCTACATGGATCAGTGTTTCCTACCGCCTCTCTCCCGTGCGTGGCTCATGTCAGGGAGTATAGTCCACCGAGTGAACAGTAAGCAGTCTTCCCAAAGCATCAGATATGAAAAGGAGGAGACGCGGGGTTGGGTGTGGGACCCCATTCCGTGCCTCAGTGCAGACAAGCTAGAGGTCAATGCATCCCTCCAGAGACTGGGAGAAAAACAGGAGGTTATGAGCACGAGGTTCCCTCTGCAGGCCTTGAAGCAGGGACCTGGAATCAAACTGCTGACACCGTGGATCGTGGTTGGTTTGACAGGGAACTCACGAGGAAGATAAGGACGTGAAATAATGAAAATCATAAGAACAGCAGCGAACACTTCTACTGAGCCAAGGACTGCACCCTGAATGTAAACTCTGTGCTGGAACATATCTTAACTCACATGACCCTGAAAGCATCCCGACGTAGTCAATGTTGTTCTTTGCACCATTTGCTAGATGAAGAGACTGGGTACAGTGGCTAGAAAACTCAGCCAGGTTACAAAGCGGATAAATGGCCGAGCCCAAGCTCAGTGCTCCTCTGTGATGCTCTTGGACTACAACTCCAAGTGAAGTCTCTAACGACTATCTCCGCTCGCACTGCCAACACCATCGTCCTCCGTGGAGTGGATGGAGGCAGGCGTGGGCAGGGCAGGGAGCCGGGTGTGGCAGGCCGCCAGATCTAAGGTCTGGCACACAGGTTGCCAGGTGGCTCCCTCCTCTGAGGGGGCCCAGCACACGCCCCAGGGGACTTGGCGGCAGGCCCCAGGGCCCTTTCCCCCGGATCTTGTCCACTTGAAAGGGGCCTGGCCCAGGTGGCCGGTTGGGCTGGTTGGCCAGCCTCCTTTGGACAAAGCAGGCGAGCCCAGCCAGCCTTCCAGTCGCCCCCGGCGTGGCACCAGCGCCCTCAGGCCGAGGGCCTCACGCGTGCCCTCCAACGCGGATTTCTCCTCAGAGCCGTGGCCTGGGCACTAGGAAGGCCAGGCCCTCCCGACTCCAGAGATGATGCTGGGACCCGTCGCCGGAAGGGCCTGCCCGTGTGGCAGCGGCTCCCCAAGCCGGCGGCCTGCTGGGGCCTCACTCACTGCTTGGCCATAAGCCTGTCTCGGCCCTTCGGATTCCACAGAGCCTTTCCTCCACCTGGCTGGAGTCGACAAGTGCGGGCGTGGGGTGAGGCCGTGGTTTTGCCTTTCCAGGAAGAAATGAGGCCCGGGCAAAAGCAGCTGGCCGAGGCAGAGCCTTGACCTGGCACCCCAGTCGGCCTTTGGCCACCAGGTCCAGACCACCGCTTCCAAAGAAGGGAAGCGGCCGGCCAGCTGATTGCAAGTGGGGGATGGGAGGGAGACAACAGCTGAAGCCAAGTCCAGCAGGGCGTTGGCGTTCCTTCTTCAGCTGGGACTGGCCTGGCCTGGCGGGCGGGCGGGGCCTTCACTGAGGACCCCCGAGGCCCGCCCTAGGCCCCGGCGGTGGCGGGTGGCGCATGCGCCCTTGGCCTCAGGGGTTGAACCCAAGCCCACAGGGCACTCAAAGCAGCCGGAGAAAGAAGGGGCCAGGGGAGAGGAAGGCAGGTAGGCGAGGCGGGCAGGGCTCGCCCACCTCTTCTCCTCAGGTCCCCGAGAGAGAAAGAGAGAGAGAGAGAGAGAGAGAGTGAGAGACAGACAGACAGACAGGCAGGGAAAGAGTGAGAGATCCCTGACCTCTGAGTATCTGCATCCACCACTGCTGCCAACTCACAGGCCATCCCACTTCCCCCCCTCCATCCCCATCCCCAGGCGCGGCCCCCCGGGGCCAGCCACACCACGGAGAGGCCCCTTCATGGTCACCTCCGTGCTGTCCCTTCCGGGCCTGACCCCACTGCAGGGGAACCGGTTCAGACAATCCAATCGTCTACATGTCCCTCTCCATGACAATTGTCTTCTCCAGTCTCACATGCCCAAACCGCACCCCCAACATCCTCCTTTGTCTGCAGCTGGAGATAGGAGGAGAATCTCTGCCATTGTGTTGAGAGACTCAGTTTCGCGGGTTTCTCCCCTGTACACGTGTTCTGAAGCTGGGTATTATTTTCTCCAGCGAACCTGTCTTGTGAAGGATTTGGCCAGCCATAAGAAGCTTCAGGGAAGAGGCGGAGGGGCTTCTCTCTCCGCCCCCGACAGCCCTGAGCTGGGTCAGTGCCTCAGACCTGGCCAGGGGCAGCCCATCCCCCGGCGCCCTCTCCCGGGGCATCCCAGGAAAGCTTCACAGCCAGCCCCACCCCACTCGCCACTGCCAGGACCATCGGCCTCCCTCGGGAGGACGGGGCAGGACAGGGAACCGGGTGTGGGAGGCCGCCAGATCTCAGCTCTGGCACACAGGCTGCCAGGCTGCCTGGTCCTCTGAGGGGGCCCAGCACACGCCCCAGGAAACTTGGCGGCAGGCCCCGGGGCTCTCTCCTCTGGAACTCGTCCACTTGAAAGGGGCCTGGCCCAGGTGGCTGGTTCGACCGGTTGGAAAGAAATCTTTTTCTTCTCTGAGAGACTGTTGCTTGTCATCTCCTGGACATGAGATGACAGACCATTGTTCCCATTTCCCTTTCTACTTGAAACCTGATGGATACATTGCCCACTGCCTTTAGAGACTGCAGGTCTTTCTGAAACTCTTTTCAGTGCGCTGGCTCACTTCAGCATCATTTCATTGTTCCATCCGAAATTCCTTTCAGTTGGATCTATTTTCCTTTCTAATCCTTTTGTATACCTAGATATTTAAAAGCTGCTCAAATCTGTAGTGGAGAAAAGTTGGGTTACAACTCTTTCAGACAGCATGTAAACCCACATTTTAGGGTTTCTACACAAAACGTCTCTGCCATGTTTCTAGCAGCTCTCCTTCCATATATTTTCCTCCAGGACTTCCTGTGACAAAATTGCCTTTCTAAAAGCCAGTCCTCCGTTCACTCTCTTGGCCAGTCACGTTTCCATAGAAAGAAAAAGGACTGGATTTTCCAAAGATGCAACAAGAATGATCAAGTCCCGATTCACACCTAGATATCCTGCTCCTGTTCTCCATGAATTGCAAAATTGAAGTTAAGTATCTCGTTCATTTTGTCTAAATCTATTGGGTCACTTTGGCACTGAGCCCCTAAGCTGGTCCACAGCCTGCTTCAGCAGACACCAAACTCTCTCTCAAGTGCCTGCATTCGTGTGCTGAGTAGGTATTGTATTTATTTAGATCGTATTCAACAAAAGATCTTCACGGATTCACTCAAGTACTTAAGCATCTACTATGTGCCCAAAGGTCTTGAAATGTTGGGGGTCTGCAAGGAAGACAGATATGCCTAAACAGATAAATTACACTACTGAAATCATTTGAATGAAAGAGATGTGAATAAACTGCCGTGGGACTCCAGGCAAAGAACCCCCATGGGTTGACCTACAACTAAGAGATACAGCTCTGTCCTGGGGCTCTGAGGAGAAAAACAGCCACCGTGGGGGGTGGACAGGCTCTGTACCATCTAAGGAAAGGAAAAGGAAGGGAGAGAAGATAAAGAGAAAACAAGAGAAACGGAAAGGTTTTCTTCTTCTGAGTGTTTCTGCCACCCACTTTTGGAGCACACTGCTTGCTGATGTCCTTTCCGGCCAGTCTTATCCTTCAGCCGGCTTCAGGAGACTTCACCAATTCGATTGTAAGGAGCTGGGCTCCTCCGTGCAGGCAATGCCAACTCCGGAGGGAGCCAGGAGGGGAGCCAAAGATTCACAGGACTCTGCAGCCCTTCTGCAGCTCACTGGTGTGGAGGGGCACCGAGGCTTCACCTTGGCCTCTGTCTCCAAGTTCACACAAAGGAGGGTCGGTTCCTTCCTCGCTAGATGAGCGTGGAGAGAAACCTCCTTCACAGAAGGGATTATGGAATAATTAAAGTCAGAGCCTTGAACAAGGCAAAGGGTTAGCACCATGAATCTGAAGTGACTGGACATGTGAATTAGTAACCAGTAGGACGAGGAGCTGAAGACAAAAAAAGGAAAAAGGCAAGAAACCAGTTCTCGATTTTCTAAGATGGAAATGCAAGTCTTTCTTCTTCCAAAAGAAAAAAGTCATTGAACCCTTTCCTTGAAAATAAAACTGAAAGGGGCCACATGTTGCAAAGAAGGGTTTTAACCGTGATGTCACTACACAATCATGTGTAGCCATCAGTTGTTAAGTGCACTGCAAATAGTTCACACCTTAACAATTATGTTACCAAAGTTCGCAGTTGAGAAATATAGACACACACACATATACATATATATACATGTAAGAAAAGAGTAGAGTGTGTGCCAATTGCTCACTGTACTATTGACAATATCACTCTTACAACTGAAAGCATGACTAGGAGAGAGAAGGTGGTGTGACCCTAGATTGCTAGAGTCACAGCAAGAAAAGTTAAGAAAGTGCCATCAGGTCATTTGGACAAAAGAATGCTATATGGCTGTTGGGTTTATAAGAGATCCATTGGAGAAAAACAAGTCACTACATTAAATTATTTTCTACTTACCTGCATCACCCTCTCCAAGAACACATATTCTAAAATGAGACAAGTTATTACATTAAAAATGACCGGCTCTGGCATTTGGAAAACTACACCAAATAATGAAGTAAAAACTGGGTTACAAACATCCTGGTATCAACTCCAACTACCGTCTTTTACCAAACTAAAACTCTAATGATCACTAATTCACTTGCAATCTAGTGCTCCTCCCATATACAAAATCAACAACTTCCAATGTGTCATAACTTTTTTAAAATTTCCCTAACATTTTAGAGGATAATGTAAATATGTCTCCTGGAAAAGTTGAGAAAGATGGAGACACTAGGAAAGGAAAAGACGAAAATACTCCCCTAATCAATGATGTAAAACACAAGGCATGAACAACTGTTAAAAGAATTCTCTATGACATTGATCAAGTCTACTATCTCTACGCCTGGCTCTTTCCTATCAGTCATTTGATACATAAACAAATAGAATAGTGTATTTCATGGGATCAATTCTTTTAGTGGCGTGCTTTCCCTTTGACCACTACATATGCTTTTATGTGTTTGCTTTATTTTCAGGCGGCGTCACATCAGAACACCCTCATCTCGGCAGATCTTTGCCTTAAGGAACCCTACCTCGGCCCTTGATCAACTGTACTCTGTGTTATGGTCAACTCAGAGCCCTACATGGATCAGTGTTTCCTACCGCCTCTCTCCCGTGCGTGGCTCATGTCAGGGAGTATAGTCCACCGAGTGAACAGTAAGCAGTCTTCCCAAAGCATCAGATATGAAAAGGAGGAGACGCGGGGTTGGGTGTGGGACCCCATTCCGTGCCTCAGTGCAGACAAGCTAGAGGTCAATGCATCCCTCCAGAGACTGGGAGAAAAACAGGAGGTTATGAGCACGAGGTTCCCTCTGCAGGCCTTGAAGCAGGGACCTGGAATCAAACTGCTGACACCGTGGATCGTGGTTGGTTTGACAGGGAACTCACGAGGAAGATAAGGACGTGAAATAATGAAAATCATAAGAACAGCAGCGAACACTTCTACTGAGCCAAGGACTGCACCCTGAATGTAAACTCTGTGCTGGAACATATCTTAACTCACATGACCCTGAAAGCATCCCGACGTAGTCAATGTTGTTCTTTGCACCATTTGCTAGATGAAGAGACTGGGTACAGTGGCTAGAAAACTCAGCCAGGTTACAAAGCGGATAAATGGCCGAGCCCAAGCTCAGTGCTCCTCTGTGATGCTCTTGGACTACAACTCCAAGTGAAGTCTCTAACGACTATCTCCGCTCGCACTGCCAACACCATCGTCCTCCGTGGAGTGGATGGAGGCAGGCGTGGGCAGGGCAGGGAGCCGGGTGTGGCAGGCCGCCAGATCTAAGGTCTGGCACACAGGTTGCCAGGTGGCTCCCTCCTCTGAGGGGGCCCAGCACACGCCCCAGGGGACTTGGCGGCAGGCCCCAGGGCCCTTTCCCCCGGATCTTGTCCACTTGAAAGGGGCCTGGCCCAGGTGGCCGGTTGGGCTGGTTGGCCAGCCTCCTTTGGACAAAGCAGGCGAGCCCAGCCAGCCTTCCAGTCGCCCCCGGCGTGGCACCAGCGCCCTCAGGCCGAGGGCCTCACGCGTGCCCTCCAACGCGGATTTCTCCTCAGAGCCGTGGCCTGGGCACTAGGAAGGCCAGGCCCTCCCGACTCCAGAGATGATGCTGGGACCCGTCGCCGGAAGGGCCTGCCCGTGTGGCAGCGGCTCCCCAAGCCGGCGGCCTGCTGGGGCCTCACTCACTGCTTGGCCATAAGCCTGTCTCGGCCCTTCGGATTCCACAGAGCCTTTCCTCCACCTGGCTGGAGTCGACAAGTGCGGGCGTGGGGTGAGGCCGTGGTTTTGCCTTTCCAGGAAGAAATGAGGCCCGGGCAAAAGCAGCTGGCCGAGGCAGAGCCTTGACCTGGCACCCCAGTCGGCCTTTGGCCACCAGGTCCAGACCACCGCTTCCAAAGAAGGGAAGCGGCCGGCCAGCTGATTGCAAGTGGGGGATGGGAGGGAGACAACAGCTGAAGCCAAGTCCAGCAGGGCGTTGGCGTTCCTTCTTCAGCTGGGACTGGCCTGGCCTGGCGGGCGGGCGGGGGCCTTCACTGAGGACCCCCGAGGCCCGCCCTAGGCCCCGGCGGTGGCGGGTGGCGCATGCGCCCTTGGCCTCAGGGGTTGAACCCAAGCCCACAGGGCACTCAAAGCAGCCGGAGAAAGAAGGGGCCAGGGGAGAGGAAGGCAGGTAGGCGAGGCGGGCAGGGCTCGCCCACCTCTTCTCCTCAGGTCCCCGAGAGAGAAAGAGAGAGAGAGAGAGAGAGAGAGAGTGAGAGACAGACAGACAGACAGGCAGGGAAAGAGTGAGAGATCCCTGACCTCTGAGTATCTGCATCCACCACTGCTGCCAACTCACAGGCCATCCCACTTCCCCCCCTCCATCCCCATCCCCAGGCGCGGCCCCCCGGGGCCAGCCACACCACGGAGAGGCCCCTTCATGGTCACCTCCGTGCTGTCCCTTCCGGGCCTGACCCCACTGCAGGGGAACCGGTTCAGACAATCCAATCGTCTACATGTCCCTCTCCATGACAATTGTCTTCTCCAGTCTCACATGCCCAAACCGCACCCCCAACATCCTCCTTTGTCTGCAGCTGGAGATAGGAGGAGAATCTCTGCCATTGTGTTGAGAGACTCAGTTTCGCGGGTTTCTCCCCTGTACACGTGTTCTGAAGCTGGGTATTATTTTCTCCAGCGAACCTGTCTTGTGAAGGATTTGGCCAGCCATAAGAAGCTTCAGGGAAGAGGCGGAGGGGCTTCTCTCTCCGCCCCCGACAGCCCTGAGCTGGGTCAGTGCCTCAGACCTGGCCAGGGGCAGCCCATCCCCCGGCGCCCTCTCCCGGGGCATCCCAGGAAAGCTTCACAGCCAGCCCCACCCCACTCGCCACTGCCAGGACCATCGGCCTCCCTCGGGAGGACGGGGCAGGACAGGGAACCGGGTGTGGGAGGCCGCCAGATCTCAGCTCTGGCACACAGGCTGCCAGGCTGCCTGGTCCTCTGAGGGGGCCCAGCACACGCCCCAGGAAACTTGGCGGCAGGCCCCGGGGCTCTCTCCTCTGGAACTCGTCCACTTGAAAGGGGCCTGGCCCAGGTGGCTGGTTCGACCGGTTGGAAAGAAATCTTTTTCTTCTCTGAGAGACTGTTGCTTGTCATCTCCTGGACATGAGATGACAGACCATTGTTCCCATTTCCCTTTCTACTTGAAACCTGATGGATACATTGCCCACTGCCTTTAGAGACTGCAGGTCTTTCTGAAACTCTTTTCAGTGCGCTGGCTCACTTCAGCATCATTTCATTGTTCCATCCGAAATTCCTTTCAGTTGGATCTATTTTCCTTTCTAATCCTTTTGTATACCTAGATATTTAAAAGCTGCTCAAATCTGTAGTGGAGAAAAGTTGGGTTACAACTCTTTCAGACAGCATGTAAACCCACATTTTAGGGTTTCTACACAAAACGTCTCTGCCATGTTTCTAGCAGCTCTCCTTCCATATATTTTCCTCCAGGACTTCCTGTGACAAAATTGCCTTTCTAAAAGCCAGTCCTCCGTTCACTCTCTTGGCCAGTCACGTTTCCATAGAAAGAAAAAGGACTGGATTTTCCAAAGATGCAACAAGAATGATCAAGTCCCGATTCACACCTAGATATCCTGCTCCTGTTCTCCATGAATTGCAAAATTGAAGTTAAGTATCTCGTTCATTTTGTCTAAATCTATTGGGTCACTTTGGCACTGAGCCCCTAAGCTGGTCCACAGCCTGCTTCAGCAGACACCAAACTCTCTCTCAAGTGCCTGCATTCGTGTGCTGAGTAGGTATTGTATTTATTTAGATCGTATTCAACAAAAGATCTTCACGGATTCACTCAAGTACTTAAGCATCTACTATGTGCCCAAAGGTCTTGAAATGTTGGGGGTCTGCAAGGAAGACAGATATGCCTAAACAGATAAATTACACTACTGAAATCATTTGAATGAAAGAGATGTGAATAAACTGCCGTGGGACTCCAGGCAAAGAACCCCCATGGGTTGACCTACAACTAAGAGATACAGCTCTGTCCTGGGGCTCTGAGGAGAAAAACAGCCACCGTGGGGGGTGGACAGGCTCTGTACCATCTAAGGAAAGGAAAAGGAAGGGAGAGAAGATAAAGAGAAAACAAGAGAAACGGAAAGGTTTTCTTCTTCTGAGTGTTTCTGCCACCCACTTTTGGAGCACACTGCTTGCTGATGTCCTTTCCGGCCAGTCTTATCCTTCAGCCGGCTTCAGGAGACTTCACCAATTCGATTGTAAGGAGCTGGGCTCCTCCGTGCAGGCAATGCCAACTCCGGAGGGAGCCAGGAGGGGAGCCAAAGATTCACAGGACTCTGCAGCCCTTCTGCAGCTCACTGGTGTGGAGGGGCACCGAGGCTTCACCTTGGCCTCTGTCTCCAAGTTCACACAAAGGAGGGTCGGTTCCTTCCTCGCTAGATGAGCGTGGAGAGAAACCTCCTTCACAGAAGGGATTATGGAATAATTAAAGTCAGAGCCTTGAACAAGGCAAAGGGTTAGCACCATGAATCTGAAGTGACTGGACATGTGAATTAGTAACCAGTAGGACGAGGAGCTGAAGACAAAAAAAGGAAAAAGGCAAGAAACCAGTTCTCGATTTTCTAAGATGGAAATGCAAGTCTTTCTTCTTCCAAAAGAAAAAAGTCATTGAACCCTTTCCTTGAAAATAAAACTGAAAGGGGCCACATGTTGCAAAGAAGGGTTTTAACCGTGATGTCACTACACAATCATGTGTAGCCATCAGTTGTTAAGTGCACTGCAAATAGTTCACACCTTAACAATTATGTTACCAAAGTTCGCAGTTGAGAAATATAGACACACACACATATACATATATATACATGTAAGAAAAGAGTAGAGTGTGTGCCAATTGCTCACTGTACTATTGACAATATCACTCTTACAACTGAAAGCATGACTAGGAGAGAGAAGGTGGTGTGACCCTAGATTGCTAGAGTCACAGCAAGAAAAGTTAAGAAAGTGCCATCAGGTCATTTGGACAAAAGAATGCTATATGGCTGTTGGGTTTATAAGAGATCCATTGGAGAAAAACAAGTCACTACATTAAATTATTTTCTACTTACCTGCATCACCCTCTCCAAGAACACATATTCTAAAATGAGACAAGTTATTACATTAAAAATGACCGGCTCTGGCATTTGGAAAACTACACCAAATAATGAAGTAAAAACTGGGTTACAAACATCCTGGTATCAACTCCAACTACCGTCTTTTACCAAACTAAAACTCTAATGATCACTAATTCACTTGCAATCTAGTGCTCCTCCCATATACAAAATCAACAACTTCCAATGTGTCATAACTTTTTTAAAATTTCCCTAACATTTTAGAGGATAATGTAAATATGTCTCCTGGAAAAGTTGAGAAAGATGGAGACACTAGGAAAGGAAAAGACGAAAATACTCCCCTAATCAATGATGTAAAACACAAGGCATGAACAACTGTTAAAAGAATTCTCTATGACATTGATCAAGTCTACTATCTCTACGCCTGGCTCTTTCCTATCAGTCATTTGATACATAAACAAATAGAATAGTGTATTTCATGGGATCAATTCTTTTAGTGGCGTGCTTTCCCTTTGACCACTACATATGCTTTTATGTGTTTGCTTTATTTTCAGGCGGCGTCACATCAGAACACCCTCATCTCGGCAGATCTTTGCCTTAAGGAACCCTACCTCGGCCCTTGATCAACTGTACTCTGTGTTATGGTCAACTCAGAGCCCTACATGGATCAGTGTTTCCTACCGCCTCTCTCCCGTGCGTGGCTCATGTCAGGGAGTATAGTCCACCGAGTGAACAGTAAGCAGTCTTCCCAAAGCATCAGATATGAAAAGGAGGAGACGCGGGGTTGGGTGTGGGACCCCATTCCGTGCCTCAGTGCAGACAAGCTAGAGGTCAATGCATCCCTCCAGAGACTGGGAGAAAAACAGGAGGTTATGAGCACGAGGTTCCCTCTGCAGGCCTTGAAGCAGGGACCTGGAATCAAACTGCTGACACCGTGGATCGTGGTTGGTTTGACAGGGAACTCACGAGGAAGATAAGGACGTGAAATAATGAAAATCATAAGAACAGCAGCGAACACTTCTACTGAGCCAAGGACTGCACCCTGAATGTAAACTCTGTGCTGGAACATATCTTAACTCACATGACCCTGAAAGCATCCCGACGTAGTCAATGTTGTTCTTTGCACCATTTGCTAGATGAAGAGACTGGGTACAGTGGCTAGAAAACTCAGCCAGGTTACAAAGCGGATAAATGGCCGAGCCCAAGCTCAGTGCTCCTCTGTGATGCTCTTGGACTACAACTCCAAGTGAAGTCTCTAACGACTATCTCCGCTCGCACTGCCAACACCATCGTCCTCCGTGGAGTGGATGGAGGCAGGCGTGGGCAGGGCAGGGAGCCGGGTGTGGCAGGCCGCCAGATCTAAGGTCTGGCACACAGGTTGCCAGGTGGCTCCCTCCTCTGAGGGGGCCCAGCACACGCCCCAGGGGACTTGGCGGCAGGCCCCAGGGCCCTTTCCCCCGGATCTTGTCCACTTGAAAGGGGCCTGGCCCAGGTGGCCGGTTGGGCTGGTTGGCCAGCCTCCTTTGGACAAAGCAGGCGAGCCCAGCCAGCCTTCCAGTCGCCCCCGGCGTGGCACCAGCGCCCTCAGGCCGAGGGCCTCACGCGTGCCCTCCAACGCGGATTTCTCCTCAGAGCCGTGGCCTGGGCACTAGGAAGGCCAGGCCCTCCCGACTCCAGAGATGATGCTGGGACCCGTCGCCGGAAGGGCCTGCCCGTGTGGCAGCGGCTCCCCAAGCCGGCGGCCTGCTGGGGCCTCACTCACTGCTTGGCCATAAGCCTGTCTCGGCCCTTCGGATTCCACAGAGCCTTTCCTCCACCTGGCTGGAGTCGACAAGTGCGGGCGTGGGGTGAGGCCGTGGTTTTGCCTTTCCAGGAAGAAATGAGGCCCGGGCAAAAGCAGCTGGCCGAGGCAGAGCCTTGACCTGGCACCCCAGTCGGCCTTTGGCCACCAGGTCCAGACCACCGCTTCCAAAGAAGGGAAGCGGCCGGCCAGCTGATTGCAAGTGGGGGATGGGAGGGAGACAACAGCTGAAGCCAAGTCCAGCAGGGCGTTGGCGTTCCTTCTTCAGCTGGGACTGGCCTGGCCTGGCGGGCGGGCGGGGCCTTCACTGAGGACCCCCGAGGCCCGCCCTAGGCCCCGGCGGTGGCGGGTGGCGCATGCGCCCTTGGCCTCAGGGGTTGAACCCAAGCCCACAGGGCACTCAAAGCAGCCGGAGAAAGAAGGGGCCAGGGGAGAGGAAGGCAGGTAGGCGAGGCGGGCAGGGCTCGCCCACCTCTTCTCCTCAGGTCCCCGAGAGAGAAAGAGAGAGAGAGAGAGAGAGAGAGAGTGAGAGACAGACAGACAGACAGGCAGGGAAAGAGTGAGAGATCCCTGACCTCTGAGTATCTGCATCCACCACTGCTGCCAACTCACAGGCCATCCCACTTCCCCCCCTCCATCCCCATCCCCAGGCGCGGCCCCCCGGGGCCAGCCACACCACGGAGAGGCCCCTTCATGGTCACCTCCGTGCTGTCCCTTCCGGGCCTGACCCCACTGCAGGGGAACCGGTTCAGACAATCCAATCGTCTACATGTCCCTCTCCATGACAATTGTCTTCTCCAGTCTCACATGCCCAAACCGCACCCCCAACATCCTCCTTTGTCTGCAGCTGGAGATAGGAGGAGAATCTCTGCCATTGTGTTGAGAGACTCAGTTTCGCGGGTTTCTCCCCTGTACACGTGTTCTGAAGCTGGGTATTATTTTCTCCAGCGAACCTGTCTTGTGAAGGATTTGGCCAGCCATAAGAAGCTTCAGGGAAGAGGCGGAGGGGCTTCTCTCTCCGCCCCCGACAGCCCTGAGCTGGGTCAGTGCCTCAGACCTGGCCAGGGGCAGCCCATCCCCCGGCGCCCTCTCCCGGGGCATCCCAGGAAAGCTTCACAGCCAGCCCCACCCCACTCGCCACTGCCAGGACCATCGGCCTCCCTCGGGAGGACGGGGCAGGACAGGGAACCGGGTGTGGGAGGCCGCCAGATCTCAGCTCTGGCACACAGGCTGCCAGGCTGCCTGGTCCTCTGAGGGGGCCCAGCACACGCCCCAGGAAACTTGGCGGCAGGCCCCGGGGCTCTCTCCTCTGGAACTCGTCCACTTGAAAGGGGCCTGGCCCAGGTGGCTGGTTCGACCGGTTGGAAAGAAATCTTTTTCTTCTCTGAGAGACTGTTGCTTGTCATCTCCTGGACATGAGATGACAGACCATTGTTCCCATTTCCCTTTCTACTTGAAACCTGATGGATACATTGCCCACTGCCTTTAGAGACTGCAGGTCTTTCTGAAACTCTTTTCAGTGCGCTGGCTCACTTCAGCATCATTTCATTGTTCCATCCGAAATTCCTTTCAGTTGGATCTATTTTCCTTTCTAATCCTTTTGTATACCTAGATATTTAAAAGCTGCTCAAATCTGTAGTGGAGAAAAGTTGGGTTACAACTCTTTCAGACAGCATGTAAACCCACATTTTAGGGTTTCTACACAAAACGTCTCTGCCATGTTTCTAGCAGCTCTCCTTCCATATATTTTCCTCCAGGACTTCCTGTGACAAAATTGCCTTTCTAAAAGCCAGTCCTCCGTTCACTCTCTTGGCCAGTCACGTTTCCATAGAAAGAAAAAGGACTGGATTTTCCAAAGATGCAACAAGAATGATCAAGTCCCGATTCACACCTAGATATCCTGCTCCTGTTCTCCATGAATTGCAAAATTGAAGTTAAGTATCTCGTTCATTTTGTCTAAATCTATTGGGTCACTTTGGCACTGAGCCCCTAAGCTGGTCCACAGCCTGCTTCAGCAGACACCAAACTCTCTCTCAAGTGCCTGCATTCGTGTGCTGAGTAGGTATTGTATTTATTTAGATCGTATTCAACAAAAGATCTTCACGGATTCACTCAAGTACTTAAGCATCTACTATGTGCCCAAAGGTCTTGAAATGTTGGGGGTCTGCAAGGAAGACAGATATGCCTAAACAGATAAATTACACTACTGAAATCATTTGAATGAAAGAGATGTGAATAAACTGCCGTGGGACTCCAGGCAAAGAACCCCCATGGGTTGACCTACAACTAAGAGATACAGCTCTGTCCTGGGGCTCTGAGGAGAAAAACAGCCACCGTGGGGGGTGGACAGGCTCTGTACCATCTAAGGAAAGGAAAAGGAAGGGAGAGAAGATAAAGAGAAAACAAGAGAAACGGAAAGGTTTTCTTCTTCTGAGTGTTTCTGCCACCCACTTTTGGAGCACACTGCTTGCTGATGTCCTTTCCGGCCAGTCTTATCCTTCAGCCGGCTTCAGGAGACTTCACCAATTCGATTGTAAGGAGCTGGGCTCCTCCGTGCAGGCAATGCCAACTCCGGAGGGAGCCAGGAGGGGAGCCAAAGATTCACAGGACTCTGCAGCCCTTCTGCAGCTCACTGGTGTGGAGGGGCACCGAGGCTTCACCTTGGCCTCTGTCTCCAAGTTCACACAAAGGAGGGTCGGTTCCTTCCTCGCTAGATGAGCGTGGAGAGAAACCTCCTTCACAGAAGGGATTATGGAATAATTAAAGTCAGAGCCTTGAACAAGGCAAAGGGTTAGCACCATGAATCTGAAGTGACTGGACATGTGAATTAGTAACCAGTAGGACGAGGAGCTGAAGACAAAAAAAGGAAAAAGGCAAGAAACCAGTTCTCGATTTTCTAAGATGGAAATGCAAGTCTTTCTTCTTCCAAAAGAAAAAAGTCATTGAACCCTTTCCTTGAAAATAAAACTGAAAGGGGCCACATGTTGCAAAGAAGGGTTTTAACCGTGATGTCACTACACAATCATGTGTAGCCATCAGTTGTTAAGTGCACTGCAAATAGTTCACACCTTAACAATTATGTTACCAAAGTTCGCAGTTGAGAAATATAGACACACACACATATACATATATATACATGTAAGAAAAGAGTAGAGTGTGTGCCAATTGCTCACTGTACTATTGACAATATCACTCTTACAACTGAAAGCATGACTAGGAGAGAGAAGGTGGTGTGACCCTAGATTGCTAGAGTCACAGCAAGAAAAGTTAAGAAAGTGCCATCAGGTCATTTGGACAAAAGAATGCTATATGGCTGTTGGGTTTATAAGAGATCCATTGGAGAAAAACAAGTCACTACATTAAATTATTTTCTACTTACCTGCATCACCCTCTCCAAGAACACATATTCTAAAATGAGACAAGTTATTACATTAAAAATGACCGGCTCTGGCATTTGGAAAACTACACCAAATAATGAAGTAAAAACTGGGTTACAAACATCCTGGTATCAACTCCAACTACCGTCTTTTACCAAACTAAAACTCTAATGATCACTAATTCACTTGCAATCTAGTGCTCCTCCCATATACAAAATCAACAACTTCCAATGTGTCATAACTTTTTTAAAATTTCCCTAACATTTTAGAGGATAATGTAAATATGTCTCCTGGAAAAGTTGAGAAAGATGGAGACACTAGGAAAGGAAAAGACGAAAATACTCCCCTAATCAATGATGTAAAACACAAGGCATGAACAACTGTTAAAAGAATTCTCTATGACATTGATCAAGTCTACTATCTCTACGCCTGGCTCTTTCCTATCAGTCATTTGATACATAAACAAATAGAATAGTGTATTTCATGGGATCAATTCTTTTAGTGGCGTGCTTTCCCTTTGACCACTACATATGCTTTTATGTGTTTGCTTTATTTTCAGGCGGCGTCACATCAGAACACCCTCATCTCGGCAGATCTTTGCCTTAAGGAACCCTACCTCGGCCCTTGATCAACTGTACTCTGTGTTATGGTCAACTCAGAGCCCTACATGGATCAGTGTTTCCTACCGCCTCTCTCCCGTGCGTGGCTCATGTCAGGGAGTATAGTCCACCGAGTGAACAGTAAGCAGTCTTCCCAAAGCATCAGATATGAAAAGGAGGAGACGCGGGGTTGGGTGTGGGACCCCATTCCGTGCCTCAGTGCAGACAAGCTAGAGGTCAATGCATCCCTCCAGAGACTGGGAGAAAAACAGGAGGTTATGAGCACGAGGTTCCCTCTGCAGGCCTTGAAGCAGGGACCTGGAATCAAACTGCTGACACCGTGGATCGTGGTTGGTTTGACAGGGAACTCACGAGGAAGATAAGGACGTGAAATAATGAAAATCATAAGAACAGCAGCGAACACTTCTACTGAGCCAAGGACTGCACCCTGAATGTAAACTCTGTGCTGGAACATATCTTAACTCACATGACCCTGAAAGCATCCCGACGTAGTCAATGTTGTTCTTTGCACCATTTGCTAGATGAAGAGACTGGGTACAGTGGCTAGAAAACTCAGCCAGGTTACAAAGCGGATAAATGGCCGAGCCCAAGCTCAGTGCTCCTCTGTGATGCTCTTGGACTACAACTCCAAGTGAAGTCTCTAACGACTATCTCCGCTCGCACTGCCAACACCATCGTCCTCCGTGGAGTGGATGGAGGCAGGCGTGGGCAGGGCAGGGAGCCGGGTGTGGCAGGCCGCCAGATCTAAGGTCTGGCACACAGGTTGCCAGGTGGCTCCCTCCTCTGAGGGGGCCCAGCACACGCCCCAGGGGACTTGGCGGCAGGCCCCAGGGCCCTTTCCCCCGGATCTTGTCCACTTGAAAGGGGCCTGGCCCAGGTGGCCGGTTGGGCTGGTTGGCCAGCCTCCTTTGGACAAAGCAGGCGAGCCCAGCCAGCCTTCCAGTCGCCCCCGGCGTGGCACCAGCGCCCTCAGGCCGAGGGCCTCACGCGTGCCCTCCAACGCGGATTTCTCCTCAGAGCCGTGGCCTGGGCACTAGGAAGGCCAGGCCCTCCCGACTCCAGAGATGATGCTGGGACCCGTCGCCGGAAGGGCCTGCCCGTGTGGCAGCGGCTCCCCAAGCCGGCGGCCTGCTGGGGCCTCACTCACTGCTTGGCCATAAGCCTGTCTCGGCCCTTCGGATTCCACAGAGCCTTTCCTCCACCTGGCTGGAGTCGACAAGTGCGGGCGTGGGGTGAGGCCGTGGTTTTGCCTTTCCAGGAAGAAATGAGGCCCGGGCAAAAGCAGCTGGCCGAGGCAGAGCCTTGACCTGGCACCCCAGTCGGCCTTTGGCCACCAGGTCCAGACCACCGCTTCCAAAGAAGGGAAGCGGCCGGCCAGCTGATTGCAAGTGGGGGATGGGAGGGAGACAACAGCTGAAGCCAAGTCCAGCAGGGCGTTGGCGTTCCTTCTTCAGCTGGGACTGGCCTGGCCTGGCGGGCGGGCGGGGCCTTCACTGAGGACCCCCGAGGCCCGCCCTAGGCCCCGGCGGTGGCGGGTGGCGCATGCGCCCTTGGCCTCAGGGGTTGAACCCAAGCCCACAGGGCACTCAAAGCAGCCGGAGAAAGAAGGGGCCAGGGGAGAGGAAGGCAGGTAGGCGAGGCGGGCAGGGCTCGCCCACCTCTTCTCCTCAGGTCCCCGAGAGAGAAAGAGAGAGAGAGAGAGAGAGAGAGAGTGAGAGACAGACAGACAGACAGGCAGGGAAAGAGTGAGAGATCCCTGACCTCTGAGTATCTGCATCCACCACTGCTGCCAACTCACAGGCCATCCCACTTCCCCCCCTCCATCCCCATCCCCAGGCGCGGCCCCCCGGGGCCAGCCACACCACGGAGAGGCCCCTTCATGGTCACCTCCGTGCTGTCCCTTCCGGGCCTGACCCCACTGCAGGGGAACCGGTTCAGACAATCCAATCGTCTACATGTCCCTCTCCATGACAATTGTCTTCTCCAGTCTCACATGCCCAAACCGCACCCCCAACATCCTCCTTTGTCTGCAGCTGGAGATAGGAGGAGAATCTCTGCCATTGTGTTGAGAGACTCAGTTTCGCGGGTTTCTCCCCTGTACACGTGTTCTGAAGCTGGGTATTATTTTCTCCAGCGAACCTGTCTTGTGAAGGATTTGGCCAGCCATAAGAAGCTTCAGGGAAGAGGCGGAGGGGCTTCTCTCTCCGCCCCCGACAGCCCTGAGCTGGGTCAGTGCCTCAGACCTGGCCAGGGGCAGCCCATCCCCCGGCGCCCTCTCCCGGGGCATCCCAGGAAAGCTTCACAGCCAGCCCCACCCCACTCGCCACTGCCAGGACCATCGGCCTCCCTCGGGAGGACGGGGCAGGACAGGGAACCGGGTGTGGGAGGCCGCCAGATCTCAGCTCTGGCACACAGGCTGCCAGGCTGCCTGGTCCTCTGAGGGGGCCCAGCACACGCCCCAGGAAACTTGGCGGCAGGCCCCGGGGCTCTCTCCTCTGGAACTCGTCCACTTGAAAGGGGCCTGGCCCAGGTGGCTGGTTCGACCGGTTGGAAAGAAATCTTTTTCTTCTCTGAGAGACTGTTGCTTGTCATCTCCTGGACATGAGATGACAGACCATTGTTCCCATTTCCCTTTCTACTTGAAACCTGATGGATACATTGCCCACTGCCTTTAGAGACTGCAGGTCTTTCTGAAACTCTTTTCAGTGCGCTGGCTCACTTCAGCATCATTTCATTGTTCCATCCGAAATTCCTTTCAGTTGGATCTATTTTCCTTTCTAACCCTTTTGTATACCTAGATATTTAAAAGCTGCTCAAATCTGTAGTGGAGAAAAGTTGGGTTACAACTCTTTCAGACAGCATGTAAACCCACATTTTAGGGTTTCTACACAAAACGTCTCTGCCATGTTTCTAGCAGCTCTCCTTCCATATATTTTCCTCCAGGACTTCCTGTGACAAAATTGCCTTTCTAAAAGCCAGTCCTCCGTTCACTCTCTTGGCCAGTCACGTTTCCATAGAAAGAAAAAGGACTGGATTTTCCAAAGATGCAACAAGAATGATCAAGTCCCGATTCACACCTAGATATCCTGCTCCTGTTCTCCATGAATTGCAAAATTGAAGTTAAGTATCTCGTTCATTTTGTCGAAATCTATTGGGTCACTTTGGCACTGAGCCCCTAAGCTGGTCCACAGCCTGCTTCAGCAGACACCAAACTCTCTCTCAAGTGCCTGCATTCGTGTGCTGAGTAGGTATTGTATTTATTTAGATCGTATTCAACAAAAGATCTTCACGGATTCACTCAAGTACTTAAGCATCTACTATGTGCCCAAAGGTCTTGAAATGTTGGGGGTCTGCAAGGAAGACAGATATGCCTAAACAGATAAATTACACTACTGAAATCATTTGAATGAAAGAGATGTGAATAAACTGCCGTGGGACTCCAGGCAAAGAACCCCCATGGGTTGACCTACAACTAAGAGATACAGCTCTGTCCTGGGGCTCTGAGGAGAAAAACAGCCACCATGGGGGGTGGACAGGCTCTGTACCATCTAAGGAAAGGAAAAGGAAGGGAGAGAAGATAAAGAGAAAACAAGAGAAACGGAAAGGTTTTCTTCTTCTGAGTGTTTCTGCCACCCACTTTTGGAGCACACTGCTTGCTGATGTCCTTTCCGGCCAGTCTTATCCTTCAGCCGGCTTCAGGAGACTTCACCAATTCGATTGTAAGGAGCTGGGCTCCTCCGTGCAGGCAATGCCAACTCCGGAGGGAGCCAGGAGGGGAGCCAAAGATTCACAGGACTCTGCAGCCCTTCTGCAGCTCACTGGTGTGGAGGGGCACCGAGGCTTCACCTTGGCCTCTGTCTCCAAGTTCACATAAAGGAGGGTCGGTTCCTTCCTCGCTAGATGAGCGTGGAGAGAAACCTCCTTCACAGAAGGGATTATGGAATAATTAAAGTCAGAGCCTTGAACAAGGCAAAGGGTTAGCACCATGAATCTGAAGTGACTGGACATGTGAATTAGTAACCAGTAGGACGAGGAGCTGAAGACAAAAAAAGGAAAAAGGCAAGAAACCAGTTCTCGATTTTCTAAGATGGAAATGCAAGTCTTTCTTCTTCCAAAAGAAAAAAGTCATTGAACCCTTTCCTTGAAAATAAAACTGAAAGGGGCCACATGTTGCAAAGAAGGGTTTTAACCGTGATGTCACTACACAATCATGTGTAGCCATCAGTTGTTAAGTGCACTGCAAATAGTTCACACCTTAACAATTATGTTACCAAAGTTCGCAGTTGAGAAATATAGACACACACACATATACATATATATACATGTAAGAAAAGAGTAGAGTGTGTGCCAATTGCTCACTGTACTATTGACAATATCACTCTTACAACTGAAAGCATGACTAGGAGAGAGAAGGTGGTGTGACCCTAGATTGCTAGAGTCACAGCAAGAAAAGTTAAGAAAGTGCCATCAGGTCATTTGGACAAAAGAATGCTATATGGCTGTTGGGTTTATAAGAGATCCATTGGAGAAAAACAAGTCACTACATTAAATTATTTTCTACTTACCTGCATCACCCTCTCCAAGAACACATATTCTAAAATGAGACAAGTTATTACATTAAAAATGACCGGCTCTGGCATTTGGAAAACTACACCAAATAATGAAGTAAAAACTGGGTTACAAACATCCTGGTATCAACTCCAACTACCGTCTTTTACCAAACTAAAACTCTAATGATCACTAATTCACTTGCAATCTAGTGCTCCTCCCATATACAAAATCAACAACTTCCAATGTGTCATAACTTTTTTAAAATTTCCCTAACATTTTAGAGGATAATGTAAATATGTCTCCTGGAAAAGTTGAGAAAGATGGAGACACTAGGAAAGGAAAAGACGAAAATACTCCCCTAATCAATGATGTAAAACACAAGGCATGAACAACTGTTAAAAGAATTCTCTATGACATTGATCAAGTCTACTATCTCTACGCCTGGCTCTTTCCTATCAGTCATTTGATACATAAACAAATAGAATAGTGTATTTCATGGGATCAATTCTTTTAGTGGCGTGCTTTCCCTTTGACCACTACATATGCTTTTATGTGTTTGCTTTATTTTCAGGCGGCGTCACATCAGAACACCCTCATCTCGGCAGATCTTTGCCTTAAGGAACCCTACCTCGGCCCTTGATCAACTGTACTCTGTGTTATGGTCAACTCAGAGCCCTACATGGATCAGTGTTTCCTACCGCCTCTCTCCCGTGCGTGGCTCATGTCAGGGAGTATAGTCCACCGAGTGAACAGTAAGCAGTCTTCCCAAAGCATCAGATATGAAAAGGAGGAGACGCGGGGTTGGGTGTGGGACCCCATTCCGTGCCTCAGTGCAGACAAGCTAGAGGTCAATGCATCCCTCCAGAGACTGGGAGAAAAACAGGAGGTTATGAGCACGAGGTTCCCTCTGCAGGCCTTGAAGCAGGGACCTGGAATCAAACTGCTGACACCGTGGATCGTGGTTGGTTTGACAGGGAACTCACGAGGAAGATAAGGACGTGAAATAATGAAAATCATAAGAACAGCAGCGAACACTTCTACTGAGCCAAGGACTGCACCCTGAATGTAAACTCTGTGCTGGAACATATCTTAACTCACATGACCCTGAAAGCATCCCGACGTAGTCAATGTTGTTCTTTGCACCATTTGCTAGATGAAGAGACTGGGTACAGTGGCTAGAAAACTCAGCCAGGTTACAAAGCGGATAAATGGCCGAGCCCAAGCTCAGTGCTCCTCTGTGATGCTCTTGGACTACAACTCCAAGTGAAGTCTCTAACGACTATCTCCGCTCGCACTGCCAACACCATCGTCCTCCGTGGAGTGGATGGAGGCAGGCGTGGGCAGGGCAGGGAGCCGGGTGTGGCAGGCCGCCAGATCTAAGGTCTGGCACACAGGTTGCCAGGTGGCTCCCTCCTCTGAGGGGGCCCAGCACACGCCCCAGGGGACTTGGCGGCAGGCCCCAGGGCCCTTTCCCCCGGATCTTGTCCACTTGAAAGGGGCCTGGCCCAGGTGGCCGGTTGGGCTGGTTGGCCAGCCTCCTTTGGACAAAGCAGGCGAGCCCAGCCAGCCTTCCAGTCGCCCCCGGCGTGGCACCAGCGCCCTCAGGCCGAGGGCCTCACGCGTGCCCTCCAACGCGGATTTCTCCTCAGAGCCGTGGCCTGGGCACTAGGAAGGCCAGGCCCTCCCGACTCCAGAGATGATGCTGGGACCCGTCGCCGGAAGGGCCTGCCCGTGTGGCAGCGGCTCCCCAAGCCGGCGGCCTGCTGGGGCCTCACTCACTGCTTGGCCATAAGCCTGTCTCGGCCCTTCGGATTCCACAGAGCCTTTCCTCCACCTGGCTGGAGTCGACAAGTGCGGGCGTGGGGTGAGGCCGTGGTTTTGCCTTTCCAGGAAGAAATGAGGCCCGGGCAAAAGCAGCTGGCCGAGGCAGAGCCTTGACCTGGCACCCCAGTCGGCCTTTGGCCACCAGGTCCAGACCACCGCTTCCAAAGAAGGGAAGCGGCCGGCCAGCTGATTGCAAGTGGGGGATGGGAGGGAGACAACAGCTGAAGCCAAGTCCAGCAGGGCGTTGGCGTTCCTTCTTCAGCTGGGACTGGCCTGGCCTGGCGGGCGGGCGGGGCCTTCACTGAGGACCCCCGAGGCCCGCCCTAGGCCCCGGCGGTGGCGGGTGGCGCATGCGCCCTTGGCCTCAGGGGTTGAACCCAAGCCCACAGGGCACTCAAAGCAGCCGGAGAAAGAAGGGGCCAGGGGAGAGGAAGGCAGGTAGGCGAGGCGGGCAGGGCTCGCCCACCTCTTCTCCTCAGGTCCCCGAGAGAGAAAGAGAGAGAGAGAGAGAGAGAGAGAGTGAGAGACAGACAGACAGACAGGCAGGGAAAGAGTGAGAGATCCCTGACCTCTGAGTATCTGCATCCACCACTGCTGCCAACTCACAGGCCATCCCACTTCCCCCCCTCCATCCCCATCCCCAGGCGCGGCCCCCCGGGGCCAGCCACACCACGGAGAGGCCCCTTCATGGTCACCTCCGTGCTGTCCCTTCCGGGCCTGACCCCACTGCAGGGGAACCGGTTCAGACAATCCAATCGTCTACATGTCCCTCTCCATGACAATTGTCTTCTCCAGTCTCACATGCCCAAACCGCACCCCCAACATCCTCCTTTGTCTGCAGCTGGAGATAGGAGGAGAATCTCTGCCATTGTGTTGAGAGACTCAGTTTCGCGGGTTTCTCCCCTGTACACGTGTTCTGAAGCTGGGTATTATTTTCTCCAGCGAACCTGTCTTGTGAAGGATTTGGCCAGCCATAAGAAGCTTCAGGGAAGAGGCGGAGGGGCTTCTCTCTCCGCCCCCGACAGCCCTGAGCTGGGTCAGTGCCTCAGACCTGGCCAGGGGCAGCCCATCCCCCGGCGCCCTCTCCCGGGGCATCCCAGGAAAGCTTCACAGCCAGCCCCACCCCACTCGCCACTGCCAGGACCATCGGCCTCCCTCGGGAGGACGGGGCAGGACAGGGAACCGGGTGTGGGAGGCCGCCAGATCTCAGCTCTGGCACACAGGCTGCCAGGCTGCCTGGTCCTCTGAGGGGGCCCAGCACACGCCCCAGGAAACTTGGCGGCAGGCCCCGGGGCTCTCTCCTCTGGAACTCGTCCACTTGAAAGGGGCCTGGCCCAGGTGGCTGGTTCGACCGGTTGGAAAGAAATCTTTTTCTTCTCTGAGAGACTGTTGCTTGTCATCTCCTGGACATGAGATGACAGACCATTGTTCCCATTTCCCTTTCTACTTGAAACCTGATGGATACATTGCCCACTGCCTTTAGAGACTGCAGGTCTTTCTGAAACTCTTTTCAGTGCGCTGGCTCACTTCAGCATCATTTCATTGTTCCATCCGAAATTCCTTTCAGTTGGATCTATTTTCCTTTCTAATCCTTTTGTATACCTAGATATTTAAAAGCTGCTCAAATCTGTAGTGGAGAAAAGTTGGGTTACAACTCTTTCAGACAGCATGTAAACCCACATTTTAGGGTTTCTACACAAAACGTCTCTGCCATGTTTCTAGCAGCTCTCCTTCCATATATTTTCCTCCAGGACTTCCTGTGACAAAATTGCCTTTCTAAAAGCCAGTCCTCCGTTCACTCTCTTGGCCAGTCACGTTTCCATAGAAAGAAAAAGGACTGGATTTTCCAAAGATGCAACAAGAATGATCAAGTCCCGATTCACACCTAGATATCCTGCTCCTGTTCTCCATGAATTGCAAAATTGAAGTTAAGTATCTCGTTCATTTTGTCGAAATCTATTGGGTCACTTTGGCACTGAGCCCCTAAGCTGGTCCACAGCCTGCTTCAGCAGACACCAAACTCTCTCTCAAGTGCCTGCATTCGTGTGCTGAGTAGGTATTGTATTTATTTAGATCGTATTCAACAAAAGATCTTCACGGATTCACTCAAGTACTTAAGCATCTACTATGTGCCCAAAGGTCTTGAAATGTTGGGGGTCTGCAAGGAAGACAGATATGCCTAAACAGATAAATTACACTACTGAAATCATTTGAATGAAAGAGATGTGAATAAACTGCCGTGGGACTCCAGGCAAAGAACCCCCATGGGTTGACCTACAACTAAGAGATACAGCTCTGTCCTGGGGCTCTGAGGAGAAAAACAGCCACCATGGGGGGTGGACAGGCTCTGTACCATCTAAGGAAAGGAAAAGGAAGGGAGAGAAGATAAAGAGAAAACAAGAGAAACGGAAAGGTTTTCTTCTTCTGAGTGTTTCTGCCACCCACTTTTGGAGCACACTGCTTGCTGATGTCCTTTCCGGCCAGTCTTATCCTTCAGCCGGCTTCAGGAGACTTCACCAATTCGATTGTAAGGAGCTGGGCTCCTCCGTGCAGGCAATGCCAACTCCGGAGGGAGCCAGGAGGGGAGCCAAAGATTCACAGGACTCTGCAGCCCTTCTGCAGCTCACTGGTGTGGAGGGGCACCGAGGCTTCACCTTGGCCTCTGTCTCCAAGTTCACATAAAGGAGGGTCGGTTCCTTCCTCGCTAGATGAGCGTGGAGAGAAACCTCCTTCACAGAAGGGATTATGGAATAATTAAAGTCAGAGCCTTGAACAAGGCAAAGGGTTAGCACCATGAATCTGAAGTGACTGGACATGTGAATTAGTAACCAGTAGGACGAGGAGCTGAAGACAAAAAAAGGAAAAAGGCAAGAAACCAGTTCTCGATTTTCTAAGATGGAAATGCAAGTCTTTCTTCTTCCAAAAGAAAAAAGTCATTGAACCCTTTCCTTGAAAATAAAACTGAAAGGGGCCACATGTTGCAAAGAAGGGTTTTAACCGTGATGTCACTACACAATCATGTGTAGCCATCAGTTGTTAAGTGCACTGCAAATAGTTCACACCTTAACAATTATGTTACCAAAGTTCGCAGTTGAGAAATATAGACACACACACATATACATATATATACATGTAAGAAAAGAGTAGAGTGTGTGCCAATTGCTCACTGTACTATTGACAATATCACTCTTACAACTGAAAGCATGACTAGGAGAGAGAAGGTGGTGTGACCCTAGATTGCTAGAGTCACAGCAAGAAAAGTTAAGAAAGTGCCATCAGGTCATTTGGACAAAAGAATGCTATATGGCTGTTGGGTTTATAAGAGATCCATTGGAGAAAAACAAGTCACTACATTAAATTATTTTCTACTTACCTGCATCACCCTCTCCAAGAACACATATTCTAAAATGAGACAAGTTATTACATTAAAAATGACCGGCTCTGGCATTTGGAAAACTACACCAAATAATGAAGTAAAAACTGGGTTACAAACATCCTGGTATCAACTCCAACTACCGTCTTTTACCAAACTAAAACTCTAATGATCACTAATTCACTTGCAATCTAGTGCTCCTCCCATATACAAAATCAACAACTTCCAATGTGTCATAACTTTTTTAAAATTTCCCTAACATTTTAGAGGATAATGTAAATATGTCTCCTGGAAAAGTTGAGAAAGATGGAGACACTAGGAAAGGAAAAGACGAAAATACTCCCCTAATCAATGATGTAAAACACAAGGCATGAACAACTGTTAAAAGAATTCTCTATGACATTGATCAAGTCTACTATCTCTACGCCTGGCTCTTTCCTATCAGTCATTTGATACATAAACAAATAGAATAGTGTATTTCATGGGATCAATTCTTTTAGTGGCGTGCTTTCCCTTTGACCACTACATATGCTTTTATGTGTTTGCTTTATTTTCAGGCGGCGTCACATCAGAACACCCTCATCTCGGCAGATCTTTGCCTTAAGGAACCCTACCTCGGCCCTTGATCAACTGTACTCTGTGTTATGGTCAACTCAGAGCCCTACATGGATCAGTGTTTCCTACCGCCTCTCTCCCGTGCGTGGCTCATGTCAGGGAGTATAGTCCACCGAGTGAACAGTAAGCAGTCTTCCCAAAGCATCAGATATGAAAAGGAGGAGACGCGGGGTTGGGTGTGGGACCCCATTCCGTGCCTCAGTGCAGACAAGCTAGAGGTCAATGCATCCCTCCAGAGACTGGGAGAAAAACAGGAGGTTATGAGCACGAGGTTCCCTCTGCAGGCCTTGAAGCAGGGACCTGGAATCAAACTGCTGACACCGTGGATCGTGGTTGGTTTGACAGGGAACTCACGAGGAAGATAAGGACGTGAAATAATGAAAATCATAAGAACAGCAGCGAACACTTCTACTGAGCCAAGGACTGCACCCTGAATGTAAACTCTGTGCTGGAACATATCTTAACTCACATGACCCTGAAAGCATCCCGACGTAGTCAATGTTGTTCTTTGCACCATTTGCTAGATGAAGAGACTGGGTACAGTGGCTAGAAAACTCAGCCAGGTTACAAAGCGGATAAATGGCCGAGCCCAAGCTCAGTGCTCCTCTGTGATGCTCTTGGACTACAACTCCAAGTGAAGTCTCTAACGACTATCTCCGCTCGCACTGCCAACACCATCGTCCTCCGTGGAGTGGATGGAGGCAGGCGTGGGCAGGGCAGGGAGCCGGGTGTGGCAGGCCGCCAGATCTAAGGTCTGGCACACAGGTTGCCAGGTGGCTCCCTCCTCTGAGGGGGCCCAGCACACGCCCCAGGGGACTTGGCGGCAGGCCCCAGGGCCCTTTCCCCCGGATCTTGTCCACTTGAAAGGGGCCTGGCCCAGGTGGCCGGTTGGGCTGGTTGGCCAGCCTCCTTTGGACAAAGCAGGCGAGCCCAGCCAGCCTTCCAGTCGCCCCCGGCGTGGCACCAGCGCCCTCAGGCCGAGGGCCTCACGCGTGCCCTCCAACGCGGATTTCTCCTCAGAGCCGTGGCCTGGGCACTAGGAAGGCCAGGCCCTCCCGACTCCAGAGATGATGCTGGGACCCGTCGCCGGAAGGGCCTGCCCGTGTGGCAGCGGCTCCCCAAGCCGGCGGCCTGCTGGGGCCTCACTCACTGCTTGGCCATAAGCCTGTCTCGGCCCTTCGGATTCCACAGAGCCTTTCCTCCACCTGGCTGGAGTCGACAAGTGCGGGCGTGGGGTGAGGCCGTGGTTTTGCCTTTCCAGGAAGAAATGAGGCCCGGGCAAAAGCAGCTGGCCGAGGCAGAGCCTTGACCTGGCACCCCAGTCGGCCTTTGGCCACCAGGTCCAGACCACCGCTTCCAAAGAAGGGAAGCGGCCGGCCAGCTGATTGCAAGTGGGGGATGGGAGGGAGACAACAGCTGAAGCCAAGTCCAGCAGGGCGTTGGCGTTCCTTCTTCAGCTGGGACTGGCCTGGCCTGGCAGGCGGGCGGGGCCTTCACTGAGGACCCCCGAGGCCCGCCCTAGGCCCCGGCGGTGGCGGGTGGCGCATGCGCCCTTGGCCTCAGGGGTTGAACCCAAGCCCACAGGGCACTCAAAGCAGCCGGAGAAAGAAGGGGCCAGGGGAGAGGAAGGCAGGTAGGCGAGGCGGGCAGGGCTCGCCCACCTCTTCTCCTCAGGTCCCCGAGAGAGAAAGAGAGAGAGAGAGAGAGAGAGAGTGAGAGACAGACAGACAGACAGGCAGGGAAAGAGTGAGAGATCCCTGACCTCTGAGTATCTGCATCCACCACTGCTGCCAACTCACAGGCCATCCCACTTCCCCCCCTCCATCCCCATCCCCAGGCGCGGCCCCCCGGGGCCAGCCACACCACGGAGAGGCCCCTTCATGGTCACCTCCGTGCTGTCCCTTCCGGGCCTGACCCCACTGCAGGGGAACCGGTTCAGACAATCCAATCGTCTACATGTCCCTCTCCATGACAATTGTCTTCTCCAGTCTCACATGCCCAAACCGCACCCCCAACATCCTCCTTTGTCTGCAGCTGGAGATAGGAGGAGAATCTCTGCCATTGTGTTGAGAGACTCAGTTTCGCGGGTTTCTCCCCTGTACACGTGTTCTGAAGCTGGGTATTATTTTCTCCAGCGAACCTGTCTTGTGAAGGATTTGGCCAGCCATAAGAAGCTTCAGGGAAGAGGCGGAGGGGCTTCTCTCTCCGCCCCCGACAGCCCTGAGCTGGGTCAGTGCCTCAGACCTGGCCAGGGGCAGCCCATCCCCCGGCGCCCTCTCCGGGGGCATCCCAGGAAAGCTTCACAGCCAGCCCCACCCCACTCGCCACTGCCAGGACCATCGGCCTCCCTCGGGAGGACGGGGCAGGACAGGGAACCGGGTGTGGGAGGCCGCCAGATCTCAGCTCTGGCACACAGGCTGCCAGGCTGCCTGGTCCTCTGAGGGGGCCCAGCACACGCCCCAGGAAACTTGGCGGCAGGCCCCGGGGCTCTCTCCTCTGGAACTCGTCCACTTGAAAGGGGCCTGGCCCAGGTGGCTGGTTCGACCGGTTGGAAAGAAATCTTTTTCTTCTCTGAGAGACTGTTGCTTGTCATCTCCTGGACATGAGATGACAGACCATTGTTCCCATTTCCCTTTCTACTTGAAACCTGATGGATACATTGCCCACTGCCTTTAGAGACTGCAGGTCTTTCTGAAACTCTTTTCAGTGCGCTGGCTCACTTCAGCATCATTTCATTGTTCCATCCGAAATTCCTTTCAGTTGGATCTATTTTCCTTTCTAATCCTTTTGTATACCTAGATATTTAAAAGCTGCTCAAATCTGTAGTGGAGAAAAGTTGGGTTACAACTCTTTCAGACAGCATGTAAACCCACATTTTAGGGTTTCTACACAAAACGTCTCTGCCATGTTTCTAGCAGCTCTCCTTCCATATATTTTCCTCCAGGACTTCCTGTGACAAAATTGCCTTTCTAAAAGCCAGTCCTCCGTTCACTCTCTTGGCCAGTCACGTTTCCATAGAAAGAAAAAGGACTGGATTTTCCAAAGATGCAACAAGAATGATCAAGTCCCGATTCACACCTAGATATCCTGCTCCTGTTCTCCATGAATTGCAAAATTGAAGTTAAGTATCTCGTTCATTTTGTCTAAATCTATTGGGTCACTTTGGCACTGAGCCCCTAAGCTGGTCCACAGCCTGCTTCAGCAGACACCAAACTCTCTCTCAAGTGCCTGCATTCGTGTGCTGAGTAGGTATTGTATTTATTTAGATCGTATTCAACAAAAGATCTTCACGGATTCACTCAAGTACTTAAGCATCTACTATGTGCCCAAAGGTCTTGAAATGTTGGGGGTCTGCAAGGAAGACAGATATGCCTAAACAGATAAATTACACTACTGAAATCATTTGAATGAAAGAGATGTGAATAAACTGCCGTGGGACTCCAGGCAAAGAACCCCCATGGGTTGACCTACAACTAAGAGATACAGCTCTGTCCTGGGGCTCTGAGGAGAAAAACAGCCACCGTGGGGGGTGGACAGGCTCTGTACCATCTAAGGAAAGGAAAAGGAAGGGAGAGAAGATAAAGAGAAAACAAGAGAAACGGAAAGGTTTTCTTCTTCTGAGTGTTTCTGCCACCCACTTTTGGAGCACACTGCTTGCTGATGTCCTTTCCGGCCAGTCTTATCCTTCAGCCGGCTTCAGGAGACTTCACCAATTCGATTGTAAGGAGCTGGGCTCCTCCGTGCAGGCAATGCCAACTCCGGAGGGAGCCAGGAGGGGAGCCAAAGATTCACAGGACTCTGCAGCCCTTCTGCAGCTCACTGGTGTGGAGGGGCACCGAGGCTTCACCTTGGCCTCTGTCTCCAAGTTCACACAAAGGAGGGTCGGTTCCTTCCTCGCTAGATGAGCGTGGAGAGAAACCTCCTTCACAGAAGGGATTATGGAATAATTAAAGTCAGAGCCTTGAACAAGGCAAAGGGTTAGCACCATGAATCTGAAGTGACTGGACATGTGAATTAGTAACCAGTAGGACGAGGAGCTGAAGACAAAAAAAGGAAAAAGGCAAGAAACCAGTTCTCGATTTTCTAAGATGGAAATGCAAGTCTTTCTTCTTCCAAAAGAAAAAAGTCATTGAACCCTTTCCTTGAAAATAAAACTGAAAGGGGCCACATGTTGCAAAGAAGGGTTTTAACCGTGATGTCACTACACAATCATGTGTAGCCATCAGTTGTTAAGTGCACTGCAAATAGTTCACACCTTAACAATTATGTTACCAAAGTTCGCAGTTGAGAAATATAGACACACACACATATACATATATATACATGTAAGAAAAGAGTAGAGTGTGTGCCAATTGCTCACTGTACTATTGACAATATCACTCTTACAACTGAAAGCATGACTAGGAGAGAGAAGGTGGTGTGACCCTAGATTGCTAGAGTCACAGCAAGAAAAGTTAAGAAAGTGCCATCAGGTCATTTGGACAAAAGAATGCTATATGGCTGTTGGGTTTATAAGAGATCCATTGGAGAAAAACAAGTCACTACATTAAATTATTTTCTACTTACCTGCATCACCCTCTCCAAGAACACATATTCTAAAATGAGACAAGTTATTACATTAAAAATGACCGGCTCTGGCATTTGGAAAACTACACCAAATAATGAAGTAAAAACTGGGTTACAAACATCCTGGTATCAACTCCAACTACCGTCTTTTACCAAACTAAAACTCTAATGATCACTAATTCACTTGCAATCTAGTGCTCCTCCCATATACAAAATCAACAACTTCCAATGTGTCATAACTTTTTTAAAATTTCCCTAACATTTTAGAGGATAATGTAAATATGTCTCCTGGAAAAGTTGAGAAAGATGGAGACACTAGGAAAGGAAAAGACGAAAATACTCCCCTAATCAATGATGTAAAACACAAGGCATGAACAACTGTTAAAAGAATTCTCTATGACATTGATCAAGTCTACTATCTCTACGCCTGGCTCTTTCCTATCAGTCATTTGATACATAAACAAATAGAATAGTGTATTTCATGGGATCAATTCTTTTAGTGGCGTGCTTTCCCTTTGACCACTACATATGCTTTTATGTGTTTGCTTTATTTTCAGGCGGCGTCACATCAGAACACCCTCATCTCGGCAGATCTTTGCCTTAAGGAACCCTACCTCGGCCCTTGATCAACTGTACTCTGTGTTATGGTCAACTCAGTGCCCTACATGGATCAGTGTTTCCTACCGCCTCTCTCCCGTGCGTGGCTCATGTCAGGGAGTATAGTCCACCGAGTGAACAGTAAGCAGTCTTCCCAAAGCATCAGATATGAAAAGGAGGAGACGCGGGGTTGGGTGTGGGACCCCATTCCGTGCCTCAGTGCAGACAAGCTAGAGGTCAATGCATCCCTCCAGAGACTGGGAGAAAAACAGGAGGTTATGAGCACGAGGTTCCCTCTGCAGGCCTTGAAGCAGGGACCTGGAATCAAACTGCTGACACCGTGGATCGTGGTTGGTTTGACAGGGAACTCACGAGGAAGATAAGGACGTGAAATAATGAAAATCATAAGAACAGCAGCGAACACTTCTACTGAGCCAAGGACTGCACCCTGAATGTAAACTCTGTGCTGGAACATATCTTAACTCACATGACCCTGAAAGCATCCCGACGTAGTCAATGTTGTTCTTTGCACCATTTGCTAGATGAAGAGACTGGGTACAGTGGCTAGAAAACTCAGCCAGGTTACAAAGCGGATAAATGGCCGAGCCCAAGCTCAGTGCTCCTCTGTGATGCTCTTGGACTACAACTCCAAGTGAAGTCTCTAACGACTATCTCCGCTCGCACTGCCAACACCATCGTCCTCCGTGGAGTGGATGGAGGCAGGCGTGGGCAGGGCAGGGAGCCGGGTGTGGCAGGCCGCCAGATCTAAGGTCTGGCACACAGGTTGCCAGGTGGCTCCCTCCTCTGAGGGGGCCCAGCACACGCCCCAGGGGACTTGGCGGCAGGCCCCAGGGCCCTTTCCCCCGGATCTTGTCCACTTGAAAGGGGCCTGGCCCAGGTGGCCGGTTGGGCTGGTTGGCCAGCCTCCTTTGGACAAAGCAGGCGAGCCCAGCCAGCCTTCCAGTCGCCCCCGGCGTGGCACCAGCGCCCTCAGGCCGAGGGCCTCACGCGTGCCCTCCAACGCGGATTTCTCCTCAGAGCCGTGGCCTGGGCACTAGGAAGGCCAGGCCCTCCCGACTCCAGAGATGATGCTGGGACCCGTCGCCGGAAGGGCCTGCCCGTGTGGCAGCGGCTCCCCAAGCCGGCGGCCTGCTGGGGCCTCACTCACTGCTTGGCCATAAGCCTGTCTCGGCCCTTCGGATTCCACAGAGCCTTTCCTCCACCTGGCTGGAGTCGACAAGTGCGGGCGTGGGGTGAGGCCGTGGTTTTGCCTTTCCAGGAAGAAATGAGGCCCGGGCAAAAGCAGCTGGCCGAGGCAGAGCCTTGACCTGGCACCCCAGTCGGCCTTTGGCCACCAGGTCCAGACCACCGCTTCCAAAGAAGGGAAGCGGCCGGCCAGCTGATTGCAAGTGGGGGATGGGAGGGAGACAACAGCTGAAGCCAAGTCCAGCAGGGCGTTGGCGTTCCTTCTTCAGCTGGGACTGGCCTGGCCTGGCGGGCGGGCGGGGCCTTCACTGAGGACCCCCGAGGCCCGCCCTAGGCCCCGGCGGTGGCGGGTGGCGCATGCGCCCTTGGCCTCAGGGGTTGAACCCAAGCCCACAGGGCACTCAAAGCAGCCGGAGAAAGAAGGGGCCAGGGGAGAGGAAGGCAGGTAGGCGAGGCGGGCAGGGCTCGCCCACCTCTTCTCCTCAGGTCCCCGAGAGAGAAAGAGAGAGAGAGAGAGAGAGAGAGTGAGAGACAGACAGACAGACAGGCAGGGAAAGAGTGAGAGATCCCTGACCTCTGAGTATCTGCATCCACCACTGCTGCCAACTCACAGGCCATCCCACTTCCCCCCCTCCATCCCCATCCCCAGGCGCGGCCCCCCGGGGCCAGCCACACCACGGAGAGGCCCCTTCATGGTCACCTCCGTGCTGTCCCTTCCGGGCCTGACCCCACTGCAGGGGAACCGGTTCAGACAATCCAATCGTCTACATGTCCCTCTCCATGACAATTGTCTTCTCCAGTCTCACATGCCCAAACCGCACCCCCAACATCCTCCTTTGTCTGCAGCTGGAGATAGGAGGAGAATCTCTGCCATTGTGTTGAGAGACTCAGTTTCGCGGGTTTCTCCCCTGTACACGTGTTCTGAAGCTGGGTATTATTTTCTCCAGCGAACCTGTCTTGTGAAGGATTTGGCCAGCCATAAGAAGCTTCAGGGAAGAGGCGGAGGGGCTTCTCTCTCCGCCCCCGACAGCCCTGAGCTGGGTCAGTGCCTCAGACCTGGCCAGGGGCAGCCCATCCCCCGGCGCCCTCTCCCGGGGCATCCCAGGAAAGCTTCACAGCCAGCCCCACCCCACTCGCCACTGCCAGGACCATCGGCCTCCCTCGGGAGGACGGGGCAGGACAGGGAACCGGGTGTGGGAGGCCGCCAGATCTCAGCTCTGGCACACAGGCTGCCAGGCTGCCTGGTCCTCTGAGGGGGCCCAGCACACGCCCCAGGAAACTTGGCGGCAGGCCCCGGGGCTCTCTCCTCTGGAACTCGTCCACTTGAAAGGGGCCTGGCCCAGGTGGCTGGTTCGACCGGTTGGAAAGAAATCTTTTTCTTCTCTGAGAGACTGTTGCTTGTCATCTCCTGGACATGAGATGACAGACCATTGTTCCCATTTCCCTTTCTACTTGAAACCTGATGGATACATTGCCCACTGCCTTTAGAGACTGCAGGTCTTTCTGAAACTCTTTTCAGTGCGCTGGCTCACTTCAGCATCATTTCATTGTTCCATCCGAAATTCCTTTCAGTTGGATCTATTTTCCTTTCTAATCCTTTTGTATACCTAGATATTTAAAAGCTGCTCAAATCTGTAGTGGAGAAAAGTTGGGTTACAACTCTTTCAGACAGCATGTAAACCCACATTTTAGGGTTTCTACACAAAACGTCTCTGCCATGTTTCTAGCAGCTCTCCTTCCATATATTTTCCTCCAGGACTTCCTGTGACAAAATTGCCTTTCTAAAAGCCAGTCCTCCGTTCACTCTCTTGGCCAGTCACGTTTCCATAGAAAGAAAAAGGACTGGATTTTCCAAAGATGCAACAAGAATGATCAAGTCCCGATTCACACCTAGATATCCTGCTCCTGTTCTCCATGAATTGCAAAATTGAAGTTAAGTATCTCGTTCATTTTGTCTAAATCTATTGGGTCACTTTGGCACTGAGCCCCTAAGCTGGTCCACAGCCTGCTTCAGCAGACACCAAACTCTCTCTCAAGTGCCTGCATTCGTGTGCTGAGTAGGTATTGTATTTATTTAGATCGTATTCAACAAAAGATCTTCACGGATTCACTCAAGTACTTAAGCATCTACTATGTGCCCAAAGGTCTTGAAATGTTGGGGGTCTGCAAGGAAGACAGATATGCCTAAACAGATAAATTACACTACTGAAATCATTTGAATGAAAGAGATGTGAATAAACTGCCGTGGGACTCCAGGCAAAGAACCCCCATGGGTTGACCTACAACTAAGAGATACAGCTCTGTCCTGGGGCTCTGAGGAGAAAAACAGCCACCATGGGGGGTGGACAGGCTCTGTACCATCTAAGGAAAGGAAAAGGAAGGGAGAGAAGATAAAGAGAAAACAAGAGAAACGGAAAGGTTTTCTTCTTCTGAGTGTTTCTGCCACCCACTTTTGGAGCACACTGCTTGCTGATGTCCTTTCCGGCCAGTCTTATCCTTCAGCCGGCTTCAGGAGACTTCACCAATTCGATTGTAAGGAGCTGGGCTCCTCCGTGCAGGCAATGCCAACTCCGGAGGGAGCCAGGAGGGGAGCCAAAGATTCACAGGACTCTGCAGCCCTTCTGCAGCTCACTGGTGTGGAGGGGCACCGAGGCTTCACCTTGGCCTCTGTCTCCAAGTTCACACAAAGGAGGGTCGGTTCCTTCCTCGCTAGATGAGCGTGGAGAGAAACCTCCTTCACAGAAGGGATTATGGAATAATTAAAGTCAGAGCCTTGAACAAGGCAAAGGGTTAGCACCATGAATCTGAAGTGACTGGACATGTGAATTAGTAACCAGTAGGACGAGGAGCTGAAGACAAAAAAAGAAAAAAGGCAAGAAACCAGTTCTCGATTTTCTAAGATGGAAATGCAAGTCTTTCTTCTTCCAAAAGAAAAAAGTCATTGAACCCTTTCCTTGAAAATAAAACTGAAAGGGGCCACATGTTGCAAAGAAGGGTTTTAACCGTGATGTCACTACACAATCATGTGTAGCCATCAGTTGTTAAGTGCACTGCAAATAGTTCACACCTTAACAATTATGTTACCAAAGTTCGCAGTTGAGAAATATAGACACACACACATATACATATATATACATGTAAGAAAAGAGTAGAGTGTGTGCCAATTGCTCACTGTACTATTGACAATATCACTCTTACAACTGAAAGCATGACTAGGAGAGAGAAGGTGGTGTGACCCTAGATTGCTAGAGTCACAGCAAGAAAAGTTAAGAAAGTGCCATCAGGTCATTTGGACAAAAGAATGCTATATGGCTGTTGGGTTTATAAGAGATCCATTGGAGAAAAACAAGTCACTACATTAAATTATTTTCTACTTACCTGCATCACCCTCTCCAAGAACACATATTCTAAAATGAGACAAGTTATTACATTAAAAATGACCGGCTCTGGCATTTGGAAAACTACACCAAATAATGAAGTAAAAACTGGGTTACAAACATCCTGGTATCAACTCCAACTACCGTCTTTTACCAAACTAAAACTCTAATGATCACTAATTCACTTGCAATCTAGTGCTCCTCCCATATACAAAATCAACAACTTCCAATGTGTCATAACTTTTTTAAAATTTCCCTAACATTTTAGAGGATAATGTAAATATGTCTCCTGGAAAAGTTGAGAAAGATGGAGACACTAGGAAAGGAAAAGACGAAAATACTCCCCTAATCAATGATGTAAAACACAAGGCATGAACAACTGTTAAAAGAATTCTCTATGACATTGATCAAGTCTACTATCTCTACGCCTGGCTCTTTCCTATCAGTCATTTGATACATAAACAAATAGAATAGTGTATTTCATGGGATCAATTCTTTTAGTGGCGTGCTTTCCCTTTGACCACTACATATGCTTTTATGTGTTTGCTTTATTTTCAGGCGGCGTCACATCAGAACACCCTCATCTCGGCAGATCTTTGCCTTAAGGAACCCTACCTCGGCCCTTGATCAACTGTACTCTGTGTTATGGTCAACTCAGAGCCCTACATGGATCAGTGTTTCCTACCGCCTCTCTCCCGTGCGTGGCTCATGTCAGGGAGTATAGTCCACCGAGTGAACAGTAAGCAGTCTTCCCAAAGCATCAGATATGAAAAGGAGGAGACGCGGGGTTGGGTGTGGGACCCCATTCCGTGCCTCAGTGCAGACAAGCTAGAGGTCAATGCATCCCTCCAGAGACTGGGAGAAAAACAGGAGGTTATGAGCACGAGGTTCCCTCTGCAGGCCTTGAAGCAGGGACCTGGAATCAAACTGCTGACACCGTGGATCGTGGTTGGTTTGACAGGGAACTCACGAGGAAGATAAGGACGTGAAATAATGAAAATCATAAGAACAGCAGCGAACACTTCTACTGAGCCAAGGACTGCACCCTGAATGTAAACTCTGTGCTGGAACATATCTTAACTCACATGACCCTGAAAGCATCCCGACGTAGTCAATGTTGTTCTTTGCACCATTTGCTAGATGAAGAGACTGGGTACAGTGGCTAGAAAACTCAGCCAGGTTACAAAGCGGATAAATGGCCGAGCCCAAGCTCAGTGCTCCTCTGTGATGCTCTTGGACTACAACTCCAAGTGAAGTCTCTAACGACTATCTCCGCTCGCACTGCCAACACCATCGTCCTCCGTGGAGTGGATGGAGGCAGGCGTGGGCAGGGCAGGGAGCCGGGTGTGGCAGGCCGCCAGATCTAAGGTCTGGCACACAGGTTGCCAGGTGGCTCCCTCCTCTGAGGGGGCCCAGCACACGCCCCAGGGGACTTGGCGGCAGGCCCCAGGGCCCTTTCCCCCGGATCTTGTCCACTTGAAAGGGGCCTGGCCCAGGTGGCCGGTTGGGCTGGTTGGCCAGCCTCCTTTGGACAAAGCAGGCGAGCCCAGCCAGCCTTCCAGTCGCCCCCGGCGTGGCACCAGCGCCCTCAGGCCGAGGGCCTCACGCGTGCCCTCCAACGCGGATTTCTCCTCAGAGCCGTGGCCTGGGCACTAGGAAGGCCAGGCCCTCCCGACTCCAGAGATGATGCTGGGACCCGTCGCCGGAAGGGCCTGCCCGTGTGGCAGCGGCTCCCCAAGCCGGCGGCCTGCTGGGGCCTCACTCACTGCTTGGCCATAAGCCTGTCTCGGCCCTTCGGATTCCACAGAGCCTTTCCTCCACCTGGCTGGAGTCGACAAGTGCGGGCGTGGGGTGAGGCCGTGGTTTTGCCTTTCCAGGAAGAAATGAGGCCCGGGCAAAAGCAGCTGGCCGAGGCAGAGCCTTGACCTGGCACCCCAGTCGGCCTTTGGCCACCAGGTCCAGACCACCGCTTCCAAAGAAGGGAAGCGGCCGGCCAGCTGATTGCAAGTGGGGGATGGGAGGGAGACAACAGCTGAAGCCAAGTCCAGCAGGGCGTTGGCGTTCCTTCTTCAGCTGGGACTGGCCTGGCCTGGCGGGCGGGCGGGGCCTTCACTGAGGACCCCCGAGGCCCGCCCTAGGCCCCGGCGGTGGCGGGTGGCGCATGCGCCCTTGGCCTCAGGGGTTGAACCCAAGCCCACAGGGCACTCAAAGCAGCCGGAGAAAGAAGGGGCCAGGGGAGAGGAAGGCAGGTAGGCGAGGCGGGCAGGGCTCGCCCACCTCTTCTCCTCAGGTCCCCGAGAGAGAAAGAGAGAGAGAGAGAGAGAGAGAGTGAGAGACAGACAGACAGACAGGCAGGGAAAGAGTGAGAGATCCCTGACCTCTGAGTATCTGCATCCACCACTGCTGCCAACTCACAGGCCATCCCACTTCCCCCCCTCCATCCCCATCCCCAGGCGCGGCCCCCCGGGGCCAGCCACACCACGGAGAGGCCCCTTCATGGTCACCTCCGTGCTGTCCCTTCCGGGCCTGACCCCACTGCAGGGGAACCGGTTCAGACAATCCAATCGTCTACATGTCCCTCTCCATGACAATTGTCTTCTCCAGTCTCACATGCCCAAACCGCACCCCCAACATCCTCCTTTGTCTGCAGCTGGAGATAGGAGGAGAATCTCTGCCATTGTGTTGAGAGACTCAGTTTCGCGGGTTTCTCCCCTGTACACGTGTTCTGAAGCTGGGTATTATTTTCTCCAGCGAACCTGTCTTGTGAAGGATTTGGCCAGCCATAAGAAGCTTCAGGGAAGAGGCGGAGGGGCTTCTCTCTCCGCCCCCGACAGCCCTGAGCTGGGTCAGTGCCTCAGACCTGGCCAGGGGCAGCCCATCCCCCGGCGCCCTCTCCCGGGGCATCCCAGGAAAGCTTCACAGCCAGCCCCACCCCACTCGCCACTGCCAGGACCATCGGCCTCCCTCGGGAGGACGGGGCAGGACAGGGAACCGGGTGTGGGAGGCCGCCAGATCTCAGCTCTGGCACACAGGCTGCCAGGCTGCCTGGTCCTCTGAGGGGGCCCAGCACACGCCCCAGGAAACTTGGCGGCAGGCCCCGGGGCTCTCTCCTCTGGAACTCGTCCACTTGAAAGGGGCCTGGCCCAGGTGGCTGGTTCGACCGGTTGGAAAGAAATCTTTTTCTTCTCTGAGAGACTGTTGCTTGTCATCTCCTGGACATGAGATGACAGACCATTGTTCCCATTTCCCTTTCTACTTGAAACCTGATGGATACATTGCCCACTGCCTTTAGAGACTGCAGGTCTTTCTGAAACTCTTTTCAGTGCGCTGGCTCACTTCAGCATCATTTCATTGTTCCATCCGAAATTCCTTTCAGTTGGATCTATTTTCCTTTCTAATCCTTTTGTATACCTAGATATTTAAAAGCTGCTCAAATCTGTAGTGGAGAAAAGTTGGGTTACAACTCTTTCAGACAGCATGTAAACCCACATTTTAGGGTTTCTACACAAAACGTCTCTGCCATGTTTCTAGCAGCTCTCCTTCCATATATTTTCCTCCAGGACTTCCTGTGACAAAATTGCCTTTCTAAAAGCCAGTCCTCCGTTCACTCTCTTGGCCAGTCACGTTTCCATAGAAAGAAAAAGGACTGGATTTTCCAAAGATGCAACAAGAATGATCAAGTCCCGATTCACACCTAGATATCCTGCTCCTGTTCTCCATGAATTGCAAAATTGAAGTTAAGTATCTCGTTCATTTTGTCTAAATCTATTGGGTCACTTTGGCACTGAGCCCCTAAGCTGGTCCACAGCCTGCTTCAGCAGACACCAAACTCTCTCTCAAGTGCCTGCATTCGTGTGCTGAGTAGGTATTGTATTTATTTAGATCGTATTCAACAAAAGATCTTCACGGATTCACTCAAGTACTTAAGCATCTACTATGTGCCCAAAGGTCTTGAAATGTTGGGGGTCTGCAAGGAAGACAGATATGCCTAAACAGATAAATTACACTACTGAAATCATTTGAATGAAAGAGATGTGAATAAACTGCCGTGGGACTCCAGGCAAAGAACCCCCATGGGTTGACCTACAACTAAGAGATACAGCTCTGTCCTGGGGCTCTGAGGAGAAAAACAGCCACCATGGGGGGTGGACAGGCTCTGTACCATCTAAGGAAAGGAAAAGGAAGGGAGAGAAGATAAAGAGAAAACAAGAGAAACGGAAAGGTTTTCTTCTTCTGAGTGTTTCTGCCACCCACTTTTGGAGCACACTGCTTGCTGATGTCCTTTCCGGCCAGTCTTATCCTTCAGCCGGCTTCAGGAGACTTCACCAATTCGATTGTAAGGAGCTGGGCTCCTCCGTGCAGGCAATGCCAACTCCGGAGGGAGCCAGGAGGGGAGCCAAAGATTCACAGGACTCTGCAGCCCTTCTGCAGCTCACTGGTGTGGAGGGGCACCGAGGCTTCACCTTGGCCTCTGTCTCCAAGTTCACACAAAGGAGGGTCGGTTCCTTCCTCGCTAGATGAGCGTGGAGAGAAACCTCCTTCACAGAAGGGATTATGGAATAATTAAAGTCAGAGCCTTGAACAAGGCAAAGGGTTAGCACCATGAATCTGAAGTGACTGGACATGTGAATTAGTAACCAGTAGGACGAGGAGCTGAAGACAAAAAAAGAAAAAAGGCAAGAAACCAGTTCTCGATTTTCTAAGATGGAAATGCAAGTCTTTCTTCTTCCAAAAGAAAAAAGTCATTGAACCCTTTCCTTGAAAATAAAACTGAAAGGGGCCACATGTTGCAAAGAAGGGTTTTAACCGTGATGTCACTACACAATCATGTGTAGCCATCAGTTGTTAAGTGCACTGCAAATAGTTCACACCTTAACAATTATGTTACCAAAGTTCGCAGTTGAGAAATATAGACACACACACATATACATATATATACATGTAAGAAAAGAGTAGAGTGTGTGCCAATTGCTCACTGTACTATTGACAATATCACTCTTACAACTGAAAGCATGACTAGGAGAGAGAAGGTGGTGTGACCCTAGATTGCTAGAGTCACAGCAAGAAAAGTTAAGAAAGTGCCATCAGGTCATTTGGACAAAAGAATGCTATATGGCTGTTGGGTTTATAAGAGATCCATTGGAGAAAAACAAGTCACTACATTAAATTATTTTCTACTTACCTGCATCACCCTCTCCAAGAACACATATTCTAAAATGAGACAAGTTATTACATTAAAAATGACCGGCTCTGGCATTTGGAAAACTACACCAAATAATGAAGTAAAAACTGGGTTACAAACATCCTGGTATCAACTCCAACTACCGTCTTTTACCAAACTAAAACTCTAATGATCACTAATTCACTTGCAATCTAGTGCTCCTCCCATATACAAAATCAACAACTTCCAATGTGTCATAACTTTTTTAAAATTTCCCTAACATTTTAGAGGATAATGTAAATATGTCTCCTGGAAAAGTTGAGAAAGATGGAGACACTAGGAAAGGAAAAGACGAAAATACTCCCCTAATCAATGATGTAAAACACAAGGCATGAACAACTGTTAAAAGAATTCTCTATGACATTGATCAAGTCTACTATCTCTACGCCTGGCTCTTTCCTATCAGTCATTTGATACATAAACAAATAGAATAGTGTATTTCATGGGATCAATTCTTTTAGTGGCGTGCTTTCCCTTTGACCACTACATATGCTTTTATGTGTTTGCTTTATTTTCAGGCGGCGTCACATCAGAACACCCTCATCTCGGCAGATCTTTGCCTTAAGGAACCCTACCTCGGCCCTTGATCAACTGTACTCTGTGTTATGGTCAACTCAGAGCCCTACATGGATCAGTGTTTCCTACCGCCTCTCTCCCGTGCGTGGCTCATGTCAGGGAGTATAGTCCACCGAGTGAACAGTAAGCAGTCTTCCCAAAGCATCAGATATGAAAAGGAGGAGACGCGGGGTTGGGTGTGGGACCCCATTCCGTGCCTCAGTGCAGACAAGCTAGAGGTCAATGCATCCCTCCAGAGACTGGGAGAAAAACAGGAGGTTATGAGCACGAGGTTCCCTCTGCAGGCCTTGAAGCAGGGACCTGGAATCAAACTGCTGACACCGTGGATCGTGGTTGGTTTGACAGGGAACTCACGAGGAAGATAAGGACGTGAAATAATGAAAATCATAAGAACAGCAGCGAACACTTCTACTGAGCCAAGGACTGCACCCTGAATGTAAACTCTGTGCTGGAACATATCTTAACTCACATGACCCTGAAAGCATCCCGACGTAGTCAATGTTGTTCTTTGCACCATTTGCTAGATGAAGAGACTGGGTACAGTGGCTAGAAAACTCAGCCAGGTTACAAAGCGGATAAATGGCCGAGCCCAAGCTCAGTGCTCCTCTGTGATGCTCTTGGACTACAACTCCAAGTGAAGTCTCTAACGACTATCTCCGCTCGCACTGCCAACACCATCGTCCTCCGTGGAGTGGATGGAGGCAGGCGTGGGCAGGGCAGGGAGCCGGGTGTGGCAGGCCGCCAGATCTAAGGTCTGCCAGGTGGCTCCCTCCTCTGAGGGGGCCCAGCACACGCCCCAGGGGACTTGGCGGCAGGCCCCAGGGCCCTTTCCCCCGGATCTTGTCCACTTGAAAGGGGCCTGGCCCAGGTGGCCGGTTGGGCTGGTTGGCCAGCCTCCTTTGGACAAAGCAGGCGAGCCCAGCCAGCCTTCCAGTCGCCCCCGGCGTGGCACCAGCGCCCTCAGGCCGAGGGCCTCACGCGTGCCCTCCAACGCGGATTTCTCCTCAGAGCCGTGGCCTGGGCACTAGGAAGGCCAGGCCCTCCCGACTCCAGAGATGATGCTGGGACCCGTCGCCGGAAGGGCCTGCCCGTGTGGCAGCGGCTCCCCAAGCCGGCGGCCTGCTGGGGCCTCACTCACTGCTTGGCCATAAGCCTGTCTCGGCCCTTCGGATTCCACAGAGCCTTTCCTCCACCTGGCTGGAGTCGACAAGTGCGGGCGTGGGGTGAGGCCGTGGTTTTGCCTTTCCAGGAAGAAATGAGGCCCGGGCAAAAGCAGCTGGCCGAGGCAGAGCCTTGACCTGGCACCCCAGTCGGCCTTTGGCCACCAGGTCCAGACCACCGCTTCCAAAGAAGGGAAGCGGCCGGCCAGCTGATTGCAAGTGGGGGATGGGAGGGAGACAACAGCTGAAGCCAAGTCCAGCAGGGCGTTGGCGTTCCTTCTTCAGCTGGGACTGGCCTGGCCTGGCGGGCGGGCGGGGCCTTCACTGAGGACCCCCGAGGCCCGCCCTAGGCCCCGGCGGTGGCGGGTGGCGCATGCGCCCTTGGCCTCAGGGGTTGAACCCAAGCCCACAGGGCACTCAAAGCAGCCGGAGAAAGAAGGGGCCAGGGGAGAGGAAGGCAGGTAGGCGAGGCGGGCAGGGCTCGCCCACCTCTTCTCCTCAGGTCCCCGAGAGAGAAAGAGAGAGAGAGAGAGAGAGAGAGTGAGAGACAGACAGACAGACAGGCAGGGAAAGAGTGAGAGATCCCTGACCTCTGAGTATCTGCATCCACCACTGCTGCCAACTCACAGGCCATCCCACTTCCCCCCCTCCATCCCCATCCCCAGGCGCGGCCCCCCGGGGCCAGCCACACCACGGAGAGGCCCCTTCATGGTCACCTCCGTGCTGTCCCTTCCGGGCCTGACCCCACTGCAGGGGAACCGGTTCAGACAATCCAATCGTCTACATGTCCCTCTCCATGACAATTGTCTTCTCCAGTCTCACATGCCCAAACCGCACCCCCAACATCCTCCTTTGTCTGCAGCTGGAGATAGGAGGAGAATCTCTGCCATTGTGTTGAGAGACTCAGTTTCGCGGGTTTCTCCCCTGTACACGTGTTCTGAAGCTGGGTATTATTTTCTCCAGCGAACCTGTCTTGTGAAGGATTTGGCCAGCCATAAGAAGCTTCAGGGAAGAGGCGGAGGGGCTTCTCTCTCCGCCCCCGACAGCCCTGAGCTGGGTCAGTGCCTCAGACCTGGCCAGGGGCAGCCCATCCCCCGGCGCCCTCTCCGGGGGCATCCCAGGAAAGCTTCACAGCCAGCCCCACCCCACTCGCCACTGCCAGGACCATCGGCCTCCCTCGGGAGGACGGGGCAGGACAGGGAACCGGGTGTGGGAGGCCGCCAGATCTCAGCTCTGGCACACAGGCTGCCAGGCTGCCTGGTCCTCTGAGGGGGCCCAGCACACGCCCCAGGAAACTTGGCGGCAGGCCCCGGGGCTCTCTCCTCTGGAACTCGTCCACTTGAAAGGGGCCTGGCCCAGGTGGCTGGTTCGACCGGTTGGAAAGAAATCTTTTTCTTCTCTGAGAGACTGTTGCTTGTCATCTCCTGGACATGAGATGACAGACCATTGTTCCCATTTCCCTTTCTACTTGAAACCTGATGGATACATTGCCCACTGCCTTTAGAGACTGCAGGTCTTTCTGAAACTCTTTTCAGTGCGCTGGCTCACTTCAGCATCATTTCATTGTTCCATCCGAAATTCCTTTCAGTTGGATCTATTTTCCTTTCTAATCCATTTGTATACCTAGATATTTAAAAGCTGCTCAAATCTGTAGTGGAGAAAAGTTGGGTTACAACTCTTTCAGACAGCATGTAAACCCACATTTTAGGGTTTCTACACAAAACGTCTCTGCCATGTTTCTAGCAGCTCTCCTTCCATATATTTTCCTCCAGGACTTCCTGTGACAAAATTGCCTTTCTAAAAGCCAGTCCTCCGTTCACTCTCTTGGCCAGTCACGTTTCCATAGAAAGAAAAAGGACTGGATTTTCCAAAGATGCAACAAGAATGATCAAGTCCCGATTCACACCTAGATATCCTGCTCCTGTTCTCCATGAATTGCAAAATTGAAGTTAAGTATCTCGTTCATTTTGTCTAAATCTATTGGGTCACTTTGGCACTGAGCCCCTAAGCTGGTCCACAGCCTGCTTCAGCAGACACCAAACTCTCTCTCAAGTGCCTGCATTCGTGTGCTGAGTAGGTATTGTATTTATTTAGATCGTATTCAACAAAAGATCTTCACGGATTCACTCAAGTACTTAAGCATCTACTATGTGCCCAAAGGTCTTGAAATGTTGGGGGTCTGCAAGGAAGACAGATATGCCTAAACAGATAAATTACACTACTGAAATCATTTGAATGAAAGAGATGTGAATAAACTGCCGTGGGACTCCAGGCAAAGAACCCCCATGGGTTGACCTACAACTAAGAGATACAGCTCTGTCCTGGGGCTCTGAGGAGAAAAACAGCCACCGTGGGGGGTGGACAGGCTCTGTACCATCTAAGGAAAGGAAAAGGAAGGGAGAGAAGATAAAGAGAAAACAAGAGAAACGGAAAGGTTTTCTTCTTCTGAGTGTTTCTGCCACCCACTTTTGGAGCACACTGCTTGCTGATGTCCTTTCCGGCCAGTCTTATCCTTCAGCCGGCTTCAGGAGACTTCACCAATTCGATTGTAAGGAGCTGGGCTCCTCCGTGCAGGCAATGCCAACTCCGGAGGGAGCCAGGAGGGGAGCCAAAGATTCACAGGACTCTGCAGCCCTTCTGCAGCTCACTGGTGTGGAGGGGCACCGAGGCTTCACCTTGGCCTCTGTCTCCAAGTTCACACAAAGGAGGGTCGGTTCCTTCCTCGCTAGATGAGCGTGGAGAGAAACCTCCTTCACAGAAGGGATTATGGAATAATTAAAGTCAGAGCCTTGAACAAGGCAAAGGGTTAGCACCATGAATCTGAAGTGACTGGACATGTGAATTAGTAACCAGTAGGACGAGGAGCTGAAGACAAAAAAAGGAAAAAGGCAAGAAACCAGTTCTCGATTTTCTAAGATGGAAATGCAAGTCTTTCTTCTTCCAAAAGAAAAAAGTCATTGAACCCTTTCCTTGAAAATAAAACTGAAAGGGGCCACATGTTGCAAAGAAGGGTTTTAACCGTGATGTCACTACACAATCATGTGTAGCCATCAGTTGTTAAGTGCACTGCAAATAGTTCACACCTTAACAATTATGTTACCAAAGTTCGCAGTTGAGAAATATAGACACACACACATATACATATATATACATGTAAGAAAAGAGTAGAGTGTGTGCCAATTGCTCACTGTACTATTGACAATATCACTCTTACAACTGAAAGCATGACTAGGAGAGAGAAGGTGGTGTGACCCTAGATTGCTAGAGTCACAGCAAGAAAAGTTAAGAAAGTGCCATCAGGTCATTTGGACAAAAGAATGCTATATGGCTGTTGGGTTTATAAGAGATCCATTGGAGAAAAACAAGTCACTACATTAAATTATTTTCTACTTACCTGCATCACCCTCTCCAAGAACACATATTCTAAAATGAGACAAGTTATTACATTAAAAATGACCGGCTCTGGCATTTGGAAAACTACACCAAATAATGAAGTAAAAACTGGGTTACAAACATCCTGGTATCAACTCCAACTACCGTCTTTTACCAAACTAAAACTCTAATGATCACTAATTCACTTGCAATCTAGTGCTCCTCCCATATACAAAATCAACAACTTCCAATGTGTCATAACTTTTTTAAAATTTCCCTAACATTTTAGAGGATAATGTAAATATGTCTCCTGGAAAAGTTGAGAAAGATGGAGACACTAGGAAAGGAAAAGACGAAAATACTCCCCTAATCAATGATGTAAAACACAAGGCATGAACAACTGTTAAAAGAATTCTCTATGACATTGATCAAGTCTACTATCTCTACGCCTGGCTCTTTCCTATCAGTCATTTGATACATAAACAAATAGAATAGTGTATTTCATGGGATCAATTCTTTTAGTGGCGTGCTTTCCCTTTGACCACTACATATGCTTTTATGTGTTTGCTTTATTTTCAGGCGGCGTCACATCAGAACACCCTCATCTCGGCAGATCTTTGCCTTAAGGAACCCTACCTCGGCCCTTGATCAACTGTACTCTGTGTTATGGTCAACTCAGTGCCCTACATGGATCAGTGTTTCCTACCGCCTCTCTCCCGTGCGTGGCTCATGTCAGGGAGTATAGTCCACCGAGTGAACAGTAAGCAGTCTTCCCAAAGCATCAGATATGAAAAGGAGGAGACGCGGGGTTGGGTGTGGGACCCCATTCCGTGCCTCAGTGCAGACAAGCTAGAGGTCAATGCATCCCTCCAGAGACTGGGAGAAAAACAGGAGGTTATGAGCACGAGGTTCCCTCTGCAGGCCTTGAAGCAGGGACCTGGAATCAAACTGCTGACACCGTGGATCGTGGTTGGTTTGACAGGGAACTCACGAGGAAGATAAGGACGTGAAATAATGAAAATCATAAGAACAGCAGCGAACACTTCTACTGAGCCAAGGACTGCACCCTGAATGTAAACTCTGTGCTGGAACATATCTTAACTCACATGACCCTGAAAGCATCCCGACGTAGTCAATGTTGTTCTTTGCACCATTTGCTAGATGAAGAGACTGGGTACAGTGGCTAGAAAACTCAGCCAGGTTACAAAGCGGATAAATGGCCGAGCCCAAGCTCAGTGCTCCTCTGTGATGCTCTTGGACTACAACTCCAAGTGAAGTCTCTAACGACTATCTCCGCTCGCACTGCCAACACCATCGTCCTCCGTGGAGTGGATGGAGGCAGGCGTGGGCAGGGCAGGGAGCCGGGTGTGGCAGGCCGCCAGATCTAAGGTCTGGCACACAGGTTGCCAGGTGGCTCCCTCCTCTGAGGGGGCCCAGCACACGCCCCAGGGGACTTGGCGGCAGGCCCCAGGGCCCTTTCCCCCGGATCTTGTCCACTTGAAAGGGGCCTGGCCCAGGTGGCCGGTTGGGCTGGTTGGCCAGCCTCCTTTGGACAAAGCAGGCGAGCCCAGCCAGCCTTCCAGTCGCCCCCGGCGTGGCACCAGCGCCCTCAGGCCGAGGGCCTCACGCGTGCCCTCCAACGCGGATTTCTCCTCAGAGCCGTGGCCTGGGCACTAGGAAGGCCAGGCCCTCCCGACTCCAGAGATGATGCTGGGACCCGTCGCCGGAAGGGCCTGCCCGTGTGGCAGCGGCTCCCCAAGCCGGCGGCCTGCTGGGGCCTCACTCACTGCTTGGCCATAAGCCTGTCTCGGCCCTTCGGATTCCACAGAGCCTTTCCTCCACCTGGCTGGAGTCGACAAGTGCGGGCGTGGGGTGAGGCCGTGGTTTTGCCTTTCCAGGAAGAAATGAGGCCCGGGCAAAAGCAGCTGGCCGAGGCAGAGCCTTGACCTGGCACCCCAGTCGGCCTTTGGCCACCAGGTCCAGACCACCGCTTCCAAAGAAGGGAAGCGGCCGGCCAGCTGATTGCAAGTGGGGGATGGGAGGGAGACAACAGCTGAAGCCAAGTCCAGCAGGGCGTTGGCGTTCCTTCTTCAGCTGGGACTGGCCTGGCCTGGCGGGCGGGCGGGGCCTTCACTGAGGACCCCCGAGGCCCGCCCTAGGCCCCGGCGGTGGCGGGTGGCGCATGCGCCCTTGGCCTCAGGGGTTGAACCCAAGCCCACAGGGCACTCAAAGCAGCCGGAGAAAGAAGGGGCCAGGGGAGAGGAAGGCAGGTAGGCGAGGCGGGCAGGGCTCGCCCACCTCTTCTCCTCAGGTCCCCGAGAGAGAAAGAGAGAGAGAGAGAGAGAGAGAGTGAGAGACAGACAGACAGACAGGCAGGGAAAGAGTGAGAGATCCCTGACCTCTGAGTATCTGCATCCACCACTGCTGCCAACTCACAGGCCATCCCACTTCCCCCCCTCCATCCCCATCCCCAGGCGCGGCCCCCCGGGGCCAGCCACACCACGGAGAGGCCCCTTCATGGTCACCTCCGTGCTGTCCCTTCCGGGCCTGACCCCACTGCAGGGGAACCGGTTCAGACAATCCAATCGTCTACATGTCCCTCTCCATGACAATTGTCTTCTCCAGTCTCACATGCCCAAACCGCACCCCCAACATCCTCCTTTGTCTGCAGCTGGAGATAGGAGGAGAATCTCTGCCATTGTGTTGAGAGACTCAGTTTCGCGGGTTTCTCCCCTGTACACGTGTTCTGAAGCTGGGTATTATTTTCTCCAGCGAACCTGTCTTGTGAAGGATTTGGCCAGCCATAAGAAGCTTCAGGGAAGAGGCGGAGGGGCTTCTCTCTCCGCCCCCGACAGCCCTGAGCTGGGTCAGTGCCTCAGACCTGGCCAGGGGCAGCCCATCCCCCGGCGCCCTCTCCCGGGGCATCCCAGGAAAGCTTCACAGCCAGCCCCACCCCACTCGCCACTGCCAGGACCATCGGCCTCCCTCGGGAGGACGGGGCAGGACAGGGAACCGGGTGTGGGAGGCCGCCAGATCTCAGCTCTGGCACACAGGCTGCCAGGCTGCCTGGTCCTCTGAGGGGGCCCAGCACACGCCCCAGGAAACTTGGCGGCAGGCCCCGGGGCTCTCTCCTCTGGAACTCGTCCACTTGAAAGGGGCCTGGCCCAGGTGGCTGGTTCGACCGGTTGGAAAGAAATCTTTTTCTTCTCTGAGAGACTGTTGCTTGTCATCTCCTGGACATGAGATGACAGACCATTGTTCCCATTTCCCTTTCTACTTGAAACCTGATGGATACATTGCCCACTGCCTTTAGAGACTGCAGGTCTTTCTGAAACTCTTTTCAGTGCGCTGGCTCACTTCAGCATCATTTCATTGTTCCATCCGAAATTCCTTTCAGTTGGATCTATTTTCCTTTCTAATCCTTTTGTATACCTAGATATTTAAAAGCTGCTCAAATCTGTAGTGGAGAAAAGTTGGGTTACAACTCTTTCAGACAGCATGTAAACCCACATTTTAGGGTTTCTACACAAAACGTCTCTGCCATGTTTCTAGCAGCTCTCCTTCCATATATTTTCCTCCAGGACTTCCTGTGACAAAATTGCCTTTCTAAAAGCCAGTCCTCCGTTCACTCTCTTGGCCAGTCACGTTTCCATAGAAAGAAAAAGGACTGGATTTTCCAAAGATGCAACAAGAATGATCAAGTCCCGATTCACACCTAGATATCCTGCTCCTGTTCTCCATGAATTGCAAAATTGAAGTTAAGTATCTCGTTCATTTTGTCTAAATCTATTGGGTCACTTTGGCACTGAGCCCCTAAGCTGGTCCACAGCCTGCTTCAGCAGACACCAAACTCTCTCTCAAGTGCCTGCATTCGTGTGCTGAGTAGGTATTGTATTTATTTAGATCGTATTCAACAAAAGATCTTCACGGATTCACTCAAGTACTTAAGCATCTACTATGTGCCCAAAGGTCTTGAAATGTTGGGGGTCTGCAAGGAAGACAGATATGCCTAAACAGATAAATTACACTACTGAAATCATTTGAATGAAAGAGATGTGAATAAACTGCCGTGGGACTCCAGGCAAAGAACCCCCATGGGTTGACCTACAACTAAGAGATACAGCTCTGTCCTGGGGCTCTGAGGAGAAAAACAGCCACCGTGGGGGGTGGACAGGCTCTGTACCATCTAAGGAAAGGAAAAGGAAGGGAGAGAAGATAAAGAGAAAACAAGAGAAACGGAAAGGTTTTCTTCTTCTGAGTGTTTCTGCCACCCACTTTTGGAGCACACTGCTTGCTGATGTCCTTTCCGGCCAGTCTTATCCTTCAGCCGGCTTCAGGAGACTTCACCAATTCGATTGTAAGGAGCTGGGCTCCTCCGTGCAGGCAATGCCAACTCCGGAGGGAGCCAGGAGGGGAGCCAAAGATTCACAGGACTCTGCAGCCCTTCTGCAGCTCACTGGTGTGGAGGGGCACCGAGGCTTCACCTTGGCCTCTGTCTCCAAGTTCACATAAAGGAGGGTCGGTTCCTTCCTCGCTAGATGAGCGTGGAGAGAAACCTCCTTCACAGAAGGGATTATGGAATAATTAAAGTCAGAGCCTTGAACAAGGCAAAGGGTTAGCACCATGAATCTGAAGTGACTGGACATGTGAATTAGTAACCAGTAGGACGAGGAGCTGAAGACAAAAAAAGAAAAAAGGCAAGAAACCAGTTCTCGATTTTCTAAGATGGAAATGCAAGTCTTTCTTCTTCCAAAAGAAAAAAGTCATTGAACCCTTTCCTTGAAAATAAAACTGAAAGGGGCCACATGTTGCAAAGAAGGGTTTTAACCGTGATGTCACTACACAATCATGTGTAGCCATCAGTTGTTAAGTGCACTGCAAATAGTTCACACCTTAACAATTATGTTACCAAAGTTCGCAGTTGAGAAATATAGACACACACACATATACATATATATACATGTAAGAAAAGAGTAGAGTGTGTGCCAATTGCTCACTGTACTATTGACAATATCACTCTTACAACTGAAAGCATGACTAGGAGAGAGAAGGTGGTGTGACCCTAGATTGCTAGAGTCACAGCAAGAAAAGTTAAGAAAGTGCCATCAGGTCATTTGGACAAAAGAATGCTATATGGCTGTTGGGTTTATAAGAGATCCATTGGAGAAAAACAAGTCACTACATTAAATTATTTTCTACTTACCTGCATCACCCTCTCCAAGAACACATATTCTAAAATGAGACAAGTTATTACATTAAAAATGACCGGCTCTGGCATTTGGAAAACTACACCAAATAATGAAGTAAAAACTGGGTTACAAACATCCTGGTATCAACTCCAACTACCGTCTTTTACCAAACTAAAACTCTAATGATCACTAATTCACTTGCAATCTAGTGCTCCTCCCATATACAAAATCAACAACTTCCAATGTGTCATAACTTTTTTAAAATTTCCCTAACATTTTAGAGGATAATGTAAATATGTCTCCTGGAAAAGTTGAGAAAGATGGAGACACTAGGAAAGGAAAAGACGAAAATACTCCCCTAATCAATGATGTAAAACACAAGGCATGAACAACTGTTAAAAGAATTCTCTATGACATTGATCAAGTCTACTATCTCTACGCCTGGCTCTTTCCTATCAGTCATTTGATACATAAACAAATAGAATAGTGTATTTCATGGGATCAATTCTTTTAGTGGCGTGCTTTCCCTTTGACCACTACATATGCTTTTATGTGTTTGCTTTATTTTCAGGCGGCGTCACATCAGAACACCCTCATCTCGGCAGATCTTTGCCTTAAGGAACCCTACCTCGGCCCTTGATCAACTGTACTCTGTGTTATGGTCAACTCAGAGCCCTACATGGATCAGTGTTTCCTACCGCCTCTCTCCCGTGCGTGGCTCATGTCAGGGAGTATAGTCCACCGAGTGAACAGTAAGCAGTCTTCCCAAAGCATCAGATATGAAAAGGAGGAGACGCGGGGTTGGGTGTGGGACCCCATTCCGTGCCTCAGTGCAGACAAGCTAGAGGTCAATGCATCCCTCCAGAGACTGGGAGAAAAACAGGAGGTTATGAGCACGAGGTTCCCTCTGCAGGCCTTGAAGCAGGGACCTGGAATCAAACTGCTGACACCGTGGATCGTGGTTGGTTTGACAGGGAACTCACGAGGAAGATAAGGACGTGAAATAATGAAAATCATAAGAACAGCAGCGAACACTTCTACTGAGCCAAGGACTGCACCCTGAATGTAAACTCTGTGCTGGAACATATCTTAACTCACATGACCCTGAAAGCATCCCGACGTAGTCAATGTTGTTCTTTGCACCATTTGCTAGATGAAGAGACTGGGTACAGTGGCTAGAAAACTCAGCCAGGTTACAAAGCGGATAAATGGCCGAGCCCAAGCTCAGTGCTCCTCTGTGATGCTCTTGGACTACAACTCCAAGTGAAGTCTCTAACGACTATCTCCGCTCGCACTGCCAACACCATCGTCCTCCGTGGAGTGGATGGAGGCAGGCGTGGGCAGGGCAGGGAGCCGGGTGTGGCAGGCCGCCAGATCTAAGGTCTGGCACACAGGTTGCCAGGTGGCTCCCTCCTCTGAGGGGGCCCAGCACACGCCCCAGGGGACTTGGCGGCAGGCCCCAGGGCCCTTTCCCCCGGATCTTGTCCACTTGAAAGGGGCCTGGCCCAGGTGGCCGGTTGGGCTGGTTGGCCAGCCTCCTTTGGACAAAGCAGGCGAGCCCAGCCAGCCTTCCAGTCGCCCCCCGGCGTGGCACCAGCGCCCTCAGGCCGAGGGCCTCACGCGTGCCCTCCAACGCGGATTTCTCCTCAGAGCCGTGGCCTGGGCACTAGGAAGGCCAGGCCCTCCCGACTCCAGAGATGATGCTGGGACCCGTCGCCGGAAGGGCCTGCCCGTGTGGCAGCGGCTCCCCAAGCCGGCGGCCTGCTGGGGCCTCACTCACTGCTTGGCCATAAGCCTGTCTCGGCCCTTCGGATTCCACAGAGCCTTTCCTCCACCTGGCTGGAGTCGACAAGTGCGGGCGTGGGGTGAGGCCGTGGTTTTGCCTTTCCAGGAAGAAATGAGGCCCGGGCAAAAGCAGCTGGCCGAGGCAGAGCCTTGACCTGGCACCCCCAGTCGGCCTTTGGCCACCAGGTCCAGACCACCGCTTCCAAAGAAGGGAAGCGGCCGGCCAGCTGATTGCAAGTGGGGGATGGGAGGGAGACAACAGCTGAAGCCAAGTCCAGCAGGGCGTTGGCGTTCCTTCTTCAGCTGGGACTGGCCTGGCCTGGCGGGCGGGCGGGGCCTTCACTGAGGACCCCCGAGGCCCGCCCTAGGCCCCGGCGGTGGCGGGTGGCGCATGCGCCCTTGGCCTCAGGGGTTGAACCCAAGCCCACAGGGCACTCAAAGCAGCCGGAGAAAGAAGGGGCCAGGGGAGAGGAAGGCAGGTAGGCGAGGCGGGCAGGGCTCGCCCACCTCTTCTCCTCAGGTCCCCGAGAGAGAAAGAGAGAGAGAGAGAGAGAGAGAGTGAGAGACAGACAGACAGACAGGCAGGGAAAGAGTGAGAGATCCCTGACCTCTGAGTATCTGCATCCACCACTGCTGCCAACTCACAGGCCATCCCACTTCCCCCCCTCCATCCCCATCCCCAGGCGCGGCCCCCCGGGGCCAGCCACACCACGGAGAGGCCCCTTCATGGTCACCTCCGTGCTGTCCCTTCCGGGCCTGACCCCACTGCAGGGGAACCGGTTCAGACAATCCAATCGTCTACATGTCCCTCTCCATGACAATTGTCTTCTCCAGTCTCACATGCCCAAACCGCACCCCCAACATCCTCCTTTGTCTGCAGCTGGAGATAGGAGGAGAATCTCTGCCATTGTGTTGAGAGACTCAGTTTCGCGGGTTTCTCCCCTGTACACGTGTTCTGAAGCTGGGTATTATTTTCTCCAGCGAACCTGTCTTGTGAAGGATTTGGCCAGCCATAAGAAGCTTCAGGGAAGAGGCGGAGGGGCTTCTCTCTCCGCCCCCGACAGCCCTGAGCTGGGTCAGTGCCTCAGACCTGGCCAGGGGCAGCCCATCCCCCGGCGCCCTCTCCCGGGGCATCCCAGGAAAGCTTCACAGCCAGCCCCACCCCACTCGCCACTGCCAGGACCATCGGCCTCCCTCGGGAGGACGGGGCAGGACAGGGAACCGGGTGTGGGAGGCCGCCAGATCTCAGCTCTGGCACACAGGCTGCCAGGCTGCCTGGTCCTCTGAGGGGGCCCAGCACACGCCCCAGGAAACTTGGCGGCAGGCCCCGGGGCTCTCTCCTCTGGAACTCGTCCACTTGAAAGGGGCCTGGCCCAGGTGGCTGGTTCGACCGGTTGGAAAGAAATCTTTTTCTTCTCTGAGAGACTGTTGCTTGTCATCTCCTGGACATGAGATGACAGACCATTGTTCCCATTTCCCTTTCTACTTGAAACCTGATGGATACATTGCCCACTGCCTTTAGAGACTGCAGGTCTTTCTGAAACTCTTTTCAGTGCGCTGGCTCACTTCAGCATCATTTCATTGTTCCATCCGAAATTCCTTTCAGTTGGATCTATTTTCCTTTCTAATCCTTTTGTATACCTAGATATTTAAAAGCTGCTCAAATCTGTAGTGGAGAAAAGTTGGGTTACAACTCTTTCAGACAGCATGTAAACCCACATTTTAGGGTTTCTACACAAAACGTCTCTGCCATGTTTCTAGCAGCTCTCCTTCCATATATTTTCCTCCAGGACTTCCTGTGACAAAATTGCCTTTCTAAAAGCCAGTCCTCCGTTCACTCTCTTGGCCAGTCACGTTTCCATAGAAAGAAAAAGGACTGGATTTTCCAAAGATGCAACAAGAATGATCAAGTCCCGATTCACACCTAGATATCCTGCTCCTGTTCTCCATGAATTGCAAAATTGAAGTTAAGTATCTCGTTCATTTTGTCTAAATCTATTGGGTCACTTTGGCACTGAGCCCCTAAGCTGGTCCACAGCCTGCTTCAGCAGACACCAAACTCTCTCTCAAGTGCCTGCATTCGTGTGCTGAGTAGGTATTGTATTTATTTAGATCGTATTCAACAAAAGATCTTCACGGATTCACTCAAGTACTTAAGCATCTACTATGTGCCCAAAGGTCTTGAAATGTTGGGGGTCTGCAAGGAAGACAGATATGCCTAAACAGATAAATTACACTACTGAAATCATTTGAATGAAAGAGATGTGAATAAACTGCCGTGGGACTCCAGGCAAAGAACCCCCATGGGTTGACCTACAACTAAGAGATACAGCTCTGTCCTGGGGCTCTGAGGAGAAAAACAGCCACCATGGGGGGTGGACAGGCTCTGTACCATCTAAGGAAAGGAAAAGGAAGGGAGAGAAGATAAAGAGAAAACAAGAGAAACGGAAAGGTTTTCTTCTTCTGAGTGTTTCTGCCACCCACTTTTGGAGCACACTGCTTGCTGATGTCCTTTCCGGCCAGTCTTATCCTTCAGCCGGCTTCAGGAGACTTCACCAATTCGATTGTAAGGAGCTGGGCTCCTCCGTGCAGGCAATGCCAACTCCGGAGGGAGCCAGGAGGGGAGCCAAAGATTCACAGGACTCTGCAGCCCTTCTGCAGCTCACTGGTGTGGAGGGGCACCGAGGCTTCACCTTGGCCTCTGTCTCCAAGTTCACATAAAGGAGGGTCGGTTCCTTCCTCGCTAGATGAGCGTGGAGAGAAACCTCCTTCACAGAAGGGATTATGGAATAATTAAAGTCAGAGCCTTGAACAAGGCAAAGGGTTAGCACCATGAATCTGAAGTGACTGGACATGTGAATTAGTAACCAGTAGGACGAGGAGCTGAAGACAAAAAAAGAAAAAAGGCAAGAAACCAGTTCTCGATTTTCTAAGATGGAAATGCAAGTCTTTCTTCTTCCAAAAGAAAAAAGTCATTGAACCCTTTCCTTGAAAATAAAACTGAAAGGGGCCACATGTTGCAAAGAAGGGTTTTAACCGTGATGTCACTACACAATCATGTGTAGCCATCAGTTGTTAAGTGCACTGCAAATAGTTCACACCTTAACAATTATGTTACCAAAGTTCGCAGTTGAGAAATATAGACACACACACATATACATATATATACATGTAAGAAAAGAGTAGAGTGTGTGCCAATTGCTCACTGTACTATTGACAATATCACTCTTACAACTGAAAGCATGACTAGGAGAGAGAAGGTGGTGTGACCCTAGATTGCTAGAGTCACAGCAAGAAAAGTTAAGAAAGTGCCATCAGGTCATTTGGACAAAAGAATGCTATATGGCTGTTGGGTTTATAAGAGATCCATTGGAGAAAAACAAGTCACTACATTAAATTATTTTCTACTTACCTGCATCACCCTCTCCAAGAACACATATTCTAAAATGAGACAAGTTATTACATTAAAAATGACCGGCTCTGGCATTTGGAAAACTACACCAAATAATGAAGTAAAAACTGGGTTACAAACATCCTGGTATCAACTCCAACTACCGTCTTTTACCAAACTAAAACTCTAATGATCACTAATTCACTTGCAATCTAGTGCTCCTCCCATATACAAAATCAACAACTTCCAATGTGTCATAACTTTTTTAAAATTTCCCTAACATTTTAGAGGATAATGTAAATATGTCTCCTGGAAAAGTTGAGAAAGATGGAGACACTAGGAAAGGAAAAGACGAAAATACTCCCCTAATCAATGATGTAAAACACAAGGCATGAACAACTGTTAAAAGAATTCTCTATGACATTGATCAAGTCTACTATCTCTACGCCTGGCTCTTTCCTATCAGTCATTTGATACATAAACAAATAGAATAGTGTATTTCATGGGATCAATTCTTTTAGTGGCGTGCTTTCCCTTTGACCACTACATATGCTTTTATGTGTTTGCTTTATTTTCAGGCGGCGTCACATCAGAACACCCTCATCTCGGCAGATCTTTGCCTTAAGGAACCCTACCTCGGCCCTTGATCAACTGTACTCTGTGTTATGGTCAACTCAGAGCCCTACATGGATCAGTGTTTCCTACCGCCTCTCTCCCGTGCGTGGCTCATGTCAGGGAGTATAGTCCACCGAGTGAACAGTAAGCAGTCTTCCCAAAGCATCAGATATGAAAAGGAGGAGACGCGGGGTTGGGTGTGGGACCCCATTCCGTGCCTCAGTGCAGACAAGCTAGAGGTCAATGCATCCCTCCAGAGACTGGGAGAAAAACAGGAGGTTATGAGCACGAGGTTCCCTCTGCAGGCCTTGAAGCAGGGACCTGGAATCAAACTGCTGACACCGTGGATCGTGGTTGGTTTGACAGGGAACTCACGAGGAAGATAAGGACGTGAAATAATGAAAATCATAAGAACAGCAGCGAACACTTCTACTGAGCCAAGGACTGCACCCTGAATGTAAACTCTGTGCTGGAACATATCTTAACTCACATGACCCTGAAAGCATCCCGACGTAGTCAATGTTGTTCTTTGCACCATTTGCTAGATGAAGAGACTGGGTACAGTGGCTAGAAAACTCAGCCAGGTTACAAAGCGGATAAATGGCCGAGCCCAAGCTCAGTGCTCCTCTGTGATGCTCTTGGACTACAACTCCAAGTGAAGTCTCTAACGACTATCTCCGCTCGCACTGCCAACACCATCGTCCTCCGTGGAGTGGATGGAGGCAGGCGTGGGCAGGGCAGGGAGCCGGGTGTGGCAGGCCGCCAGATCTAAGGTCTGGCACACAGGTTGCCAGGTGGCTCCCTCCTCTGAGGGGGCCCAGCACACGCCCCAGGGGACTTGGCGGCAGGCCCCAGGGCCCTTTCCCCCGGATCTTGTCCACTTGAAAGGGGCCTGGCCCAGGTGGCCGGTTGGGCTGGTTGGCCAGCCTCCTTTGGACAAAGCAGGCGAGCCCAGCCAGCCTTCCAGTCGCCCCCGGCGTGGCACCAGCGCCCTCAGGCCGAGGGCCTCACGCGTGCCCTCCAACGCGGATTTCTCCTCAGAGCCGTGGCCTGGGCACTAGGAAGGCCAGGCCCTCCCGACTCCAGAGATGATGCTGGGACCCGTCGCCGGAAGGGCCTGCCCGTGTGGCAGCGGCTCCCCAAGCCGGCGGCCTGCTGGGGCCTCACTCACTGCTTGGCCATAAGCCTGTCTCGGCCCTTCGGATTCCACAGAGCCTTTCCTCCACCTGGCTGGAGTCGACAAGTGCGGGCGTGGGGTGAGGCCGTGGTTTTGCCTTTCCAGGAAGAAATGAGGCCCGGGCAAAAGCAGCTGGCCGAGGCAGAGCCTTGACCTGGCACCCCAGTCGGCCTTTGGCCACCAGGTCCAGACCACCGCTTCCAAAGAAGGGAAGCGGCCGGCCAGCTGATTGCAAGTGGGGGATGGGAGGGAGACAACAGCTGAAGCCAAGTCCAGCAGGGCGTTGGCGTTCCTTCTTCAGCTGGGACTGGCCTGGCCTGGCGGGCGGGCGGGGCCTTCACTGAGGACCCCCGAGGCCCGCCCTAGGCCCCCGGCGGTGGCGGGTGGCGCATGCGCCCTTGGCCTCAGGGGTTGAACCCAAGCCCACAGGGCACTCAAAGCAGCCGGAGAAAGAAGGGGCCAGGGGAGAGGAAGGCAGGTAGGCGAGGCGGGCAGGGCTCGCCCACCTCTTCTCCTCAGGTCCCCGAGAGAGAAAGAGAGAGAGAGAGAGAGAGAGAGTGAGAGACAGACAGACAGACAGGCAGGGAAAGAGTGAGAGATCCCTGACCTCTGAGTATCTGCATCCACCACTGCTGCCAACTCACAGGCCATCCCACTTCCCCCCCTCCATCCCCATCCCCAGGCGCGGCCCCCCGGGGCCAGCCACACCACGGAGAGGCCCCTTCATGGTCACCTCCGTGCTGTCCCCTTCCGGGCCTGACCCCACTGCAGGGGAACCAGGGGAACCGGTTCAGACAATCCAATCGTCTACATGTCCCTCTCCATGACAATTGTCTTCTCCAGTCTCACATGCCCAAACCGCACCCCCAACATCCTCCTTTGTCTGCAGCTGGAGATAGGAGGAGAATCTCTGCCATTGTGTTGAGAGACTCAGTTTCGCGGGTTTCTCCCCTGTACACGTGTTCTGAAGCTGGGTATTATTTTCTCCAGCGAACCTGTCTTGTGAAGGATTTGGCCAGCCATAAGAAGCTTCAGGGAAGAGGGCGGAGGGGGCTTCTCTCTCCGCCCCCGACAGCCCTGAGCTGGGTCAGTGCCTCAGACCTGGCCAGGGGCAGCCCATCCCCCGGCGCCCCTCTCCCGGGGCATCCCAGGAAAGCTTCACAGCCAGCCCCACCCCACTCGCCACTGCCAGGACCATCGGCCTCCCTCGGGAGGGACGGGGCAGGACAGGGAACCGGGTGTGGGAGGCCGCCAGATCTCAGCTCTGGCACACAGGCTGCCAGGCTGCCTGGTCCTCTGAGGGGGCCCAGCACACGCCCCAGAAACTTGCGGCAGGCCCCGGGGCTCTCTCCTCTGGAACTCGTCCACTTGAAAGGGGCCTGGCCCAGGTGGCTGGTTCGACCGGTTGGAAAGAAATCTTTTTCTTCTCTGAGAGACTGTTGCTTGTCATCTCCTGGACATGAGATGACAGACAATTGTTCCCATTTCCCCTTTCTACTTGAAACCTGATGGATACATTGCCCCACTGCCTTTAGAGACTGCAGGTCTTTCTGAAACTCTTTTCAGTGCGCTGGCTCACTTCAGCATCATTTCATTGTTCCATCCGAAATTCCTTTCAGTTGGATCTATTTTCCTTTCTAATCCTTTTGTATACCTAGATATTTAAAAGCTGCTCAAATCTGTAGTGGAGAAAAGTTGGGTTACAACTCTTTCAGACAGCATGTAAACCCACATTTTAGGGTTTCTACACAAAACGTCTCTGCCATGTTTCTAGCAGCTCTCCTTCCATATATTTTCCTCCAGGACTTCCTGTGACAAAATTGCCTTTCTAAAAGCCAGTCCTCCGTTCACCTCTCTTGGCCAGTCACGTTTCCATAGAAAGAAAAAGGACTGGATTTTCCAAAGATGCAACAAGAATGATCAAGTCCCGATTCACACCTAGATATCCTGCTCCTGTTCTCCATGAATTGCAAAATTGAAGTTAAGTATCTCGTTCATTTTGTCGAAATCTATTGGGTCACTTTGGCACTGAGCCCCTAAGCTGGTCCACAGCCTGCTTCAGCAGACACCAAACTCTCTCTCAAGTGCCTGCATTCGTGTGCTGAGTAGGTATTGTATTTATTTAGATCGTATTCAACAAAAGATCTTCACGGATTCACTCAAGTACTTAAGCATCTACTATGTGCCCCAAAGGTCTTGAAATGTTGGGGGTCTGCAAGGAAGACAGATATGCCTAAACAGATAAATTACACTACTGAAATCATTTGAATGAAGAGATGTGAATAAACTGCCGTGGGACTCCAGGCAAAGAACCCCCATGGGTTGACCTACAACTAAGAGATACAGCTCTGTCCTGGGGCTCTGAGGAGAAAAACAGCCACATGGGGGGTGGACAGGCTCTGTACCATCTAAGGAAAGGAAAAGGAAGGGAGAGAAGATAAAGAGAAAACAAGAGAAACGGAAAGGTTTTCTTCTTCTGAGTGTTTCTGCCACCCACTTTTGGAGCACACTGCTTGCTGATGTCCTTTCCGGCCAGTCTTATCCTTCAGCCGGCTTCAGGAGACTTCACCAATTCGATTGTAAGGAGCTGGGCTCCTCCGTGCAGGCAATGCCAACTCCGGAGGGAGCCAGGAGGGGAGCCAAAGATTCACAGGACTCTGCAGCCCTTCTGCAGCTCACTGGTGTGGAGGGGCACCGAGGCTTCACCTTGGCCTCTGTCTCCAAGTTCACATAAAGGAGGGTCGGTTCCTTCCTCGCTAGATGAGCGTGGAGAGAAACCTCCTTCACAGAAGGGATTATGGAATAATTAAAGTCAGAGCCTTGAACAAGGCAAAGGGTTAGCACCATGAATCTGAAGTGACTGGACATGTGAATTAGTAACCAGTAGGACGAGGAGCTGAAGACAAAAAAAGAAAAAAGGCAAGAAACCAGTTCTCGATTTTCTAAGATGGAAATGCAAGTCTTTCTTCTTCCAAAAGAAAAAAGTCATTGAACCCTTTCCTTGAAAATAAAACTGAAAGGGGCCACATGTTGCAAAGAAGGGTTTTAACCGTGATGTCACTACACAATCATGTGTAGCCATCAGTTGTTAAGTGCACTGCAAATAGTTCACACCTTAACAATTATGTTACCAAAGTTCGCAGTTGAGAAATATAGACACACACACATATACATATATATACATGTAAGAAAAGAGTAGAGTGTGTGCCAATTGCTCACTGTACTATTGACAATATCACTCTTACAACTGAAAGCATGACTAGGAGAGAGAAGGTGGTGTGACCCTAGATTGCTAGAGTCACAGCAAGAAAAGTTAAGAAAGTGCCATCAGGTCATTTGGACAAAAGAATGCTATATGGCTGTTGGGTTTATAAGAGATCCATTGGAGAAAAACAAGTCACTACATTAAATTATTTTCTACTTACCTGCATCACCCCTCTCCAAGAACACATATTCTAAAATGAGACAAGTTATTACATTAAAAATGACCGGCTCTGGCATTTGGAAAACTACACCAAATAATGAAGTAAAAACTGGGTTACAAACATCCTGGTATCAACTCCAACTACCGTCTTTTACCAAACTAAAACTCTAATGATCACTAATTCACTTGCAATCTAGTGCTCCTCCCATATACAAAATCAACAACTTCCAATGTGTCATAACTTTTTTAAAATTTCCCTAACATTTTAGAGGATAATGTAAATATGTCTCCTGGAAAAGTTGAGAAAGATGGAGACACTAGGAAAGGAAAAGACGAAAATACTCCCCTAATCAATGATGTAAAACACAAGGCATGAACAACTGTTAAAAGAATTCTCTATGACATTGATCAAGTCTACTATCTCTACGCCTGGCTCTTTCCTATCAGTCATTTGATACATAAACAAATAGAATAGTGTATTTCATGGGATCAATTCTTTTAGTGGCGTGCTTTCCCTTTGACCACTACATATGCTTTTATGTGTTTGCTTTATTTTCAGGCGGCGTCACATCAGAACACCCTCATCTCGGCAGATCTTTGCCTTAAGGAACCCTACCTCGGCCCCTTGATCAACTGTACTCTGTGTTATGGTCAACTCAGAGCCCTACATGGATCAGTGTTTTCCTACCGCCTCTCTCCCGTGCGTGGCTCATGTCAGGGAGTATAGTCCACCGAGTGAACAGTAAGCAGTCTTCCCAAAGCATCAGATATGAAAAGGAGGAGACGCGGGGTTGGGTGTGGGACCCCATTCCGTGCCTCAGTGCAGACAAGCTAGAGGTCAATGCATCCCTCCAGAGACCTGGGAGAAAAACAGGAGGTTATGAGCACGAGGTTCCCTCTGCAGGCCTTGAAGCAGGGACCTGGAATCAAACTGCTGACAACCGTGGATCGTGGTTGGTTTGACAGGGAACTCACGAGGAAGATAAGGACGTGAAAATAATGAAAATCATAAGAACAGCAGCGAACACTTCTACTGAGCCAAGGACTGCACCCTGAATGTAAACTCTGTGCTGGAACATATCTTAACTCACATGACCCTGAAAGCATCCCGACGTAGTCAATGTTGTTCTTTGCACCATTTGCTAGATGAAGAGACTGGGTACAGTGGCTAGAAAACTCAGCCAGGTTACAAAGCGGATAAATGGCCGAGCCCAAGCTCAGTGCTCCTCTGTGATGCTCTTGGACTACAACTCCAAGTGAAGTCTCTAACGACTATCTCCGCTCGCACTGCCAACACCATCGTCCTCCGTGGAGTGGATGGAGGCAGGCGTGGGCAGGGCAGGGAGCCGGGTGTGGCAGGCCGCCAGATCTAAGGTCTGGCACACAGGTTGCCAGGTGGCTCCCTCCTCTGAGGGGGCCCAGCACACGCCCCAGGGGACTTGGCGGCAGGCCCCAGGGCCCTTTCCCCCGGATCTTGTCCACTTGAAAGGGGCCTGGCCCAGGTGGCCGGTTGGGCTGGTTGGCCAGCCTCCTTTGGACAAAGCAGGCGAGCCCCAGCCAGCCTTCCAGTCGCCCCCGGCGTGGCACCAGCGCCCTCAGGCCGAGGGCCTCACGCGTGCCCTCCAACGCGGATTTCTCCTCAGAGCCGTGGCCTGGGCACTAGGAAGGCCAGGCCCTCCCCGACTCCAGAGATGATGCTGGGACCCGTCGCCGGAAGGGCCTGCCCGTGTGGCAGCGGCTCCCCAAGCCGGCGGCCTGCTGGGGCCTCACTCACTGCTTGGCCATAAGCCTGTCTCGGCCCCTTCGGATTCCACAGAGCCTTTCCTCCACCTGGCTGGAGTCGACAAGTGCGGGCGTGGGGTGAGGCCGTGGTTTTGCCTTTCCAGGAAGAAATGAGGCCCGGGCAAAAGCAGGCTGGCCGAGGCAGAGCCTTGACCTGGCACCCCAGTCGGCCTTTGGCCACCAGGTCCAGACCACCGCTTCCAAAGAAGGGAAGCGGCCGGCCAGCTGATTGCAAGTGGGGGATGGGAGGGAGACAACAGCTGAAGCCAAGTCCAGCAGGGCGTTGGCGTTCCTTCTTCAGCTGGGACTGGCCTGGCCTGGCGGGCGGGCGGGGCCTTCACTGAGGACCCCCGAGGCCCGCCCTAGGCCCCGGCGGTGGCGGGTGGCGCATGCGCCCTTGGCCTCAGGGTTGAACCCAAGCCCACAGGGCACTCAAAGCAGCCGGAGAAAGAAGGGGCCAGGGGAGAGGAAGGCAGGTAGGCGAGGCGGGCAGGGCTCGCCCACCTCTTCTCCTCAGGTCCCCGAGAGAGAAAGAGAGAGAGAGAGAGAGAGAGAGTGAGA
>NW_026690876.1:100681-223994 GCF_020826845.1 Diceros bicornis minor
TAAGAAAAGAGTAGAGTGTGTGCCAATTGCTCACTGTACTATTGACAATATCACTCTTACAACTGAAAGCATGACTAGGAGAGAGAAGGTGGTGTGACCCTAGATTGCTAGAGTCACAGCAAGAAAAGTTAAGAAAGTGCCATCAGGTCATTTGGACAAAAGAATGCTATATGGCTGTTGGGTTTATAAGAGATCCATTGGAGAAAAACAAGTCACTACATTAAATTATTTTCTACTTACCTGCATCACCCTCTCCAAGAACACATATTCTAAAATGAGACAAGTTATTACATTAAAAATGACCGGCTCTGGCATTTGGAAAACTACACCAAATAATGAAGTAAAAACTGGGTTACAAACATCCTGGTATCAACTCCAACTACCGTCTTTTACCAAACTAAAACTCTAATGATCACTAATTCACTTGCAATCTAGTGCTCCTCCCATATACAAAATCAACAACTTCCAATGTGTCATAACTTTTTTAAAATTTCCCTAACATTTTAGAGGATAATGTAAATATGTCTCCTGGAAAAGTTGAGAAAGATGGAGACACTAGGAAAGGAAAAGACGAAAATACTCCCCTAATCAATGATGTAAAACACAAGGCATGAACAACTGTTAAAAGAATTCTCTATGACATTGATCAAGTCTACTATCTCTACGCCTGGCTCTTTCCTATCAGTCATTTGATACATAAACAAATAGAATAGTGTATTTCATGGGATCAATTCTTTTAGTGGCGTGCTTTCCCTTTGACCACTACATATGCTTTTATGTGTTTGCTTTATTTTCAGGCGGCGTCACATCAGAACACCCTCATCTCGGCAGATCTTTGCCTTAAGGAACCCTACCTCGGCCCTTGATCAACTGTACTCTGTGTTATGGTCAACTCAGAGCCCTACATGGATCAGTGTTTCCTACCGCCTCTCTCCCGTGCGTTGCTCATGTCAGGGAGTATAGTCCACCGAGTGAACAGTAAGCAGTCTTCCCAAAGCATCAGATATGAAAAGGAGGAGACGCGGGGTTGGGTGTGGGACCCCATTCCGTGCCTCAGTGCAGACAAGCTAGAGGTCAATGCATCCCTCCAGAGACTGGGAGAAAAACAGGAGGTTATGAGCACGAGGTTCCCTCTGCAGGCCTTGAAGCAGGGACCTGGAATCAAACTGCTGACACCGTGGATCGTGGTTGGTTTGACAGGGAACTCACGAGGAAGATAAGGACGTGAAATAATGAAAATCATAAGAACAGCAGCGAACACTTCTACTGAGCCAAGGACTGCACCCTGAATGTAAACTCTGTGCTGGAACATATCTTAACTCACATGACCCTGAAAGCATCCCGACGTAGTCAATGTTGTTCTTTGCACCATTTGCTAGATGAAGAGACTGGGTACAGTGGCTAGAAAACTCAGCCAGGTTACAAAGCGGATAAATGGCCGAGCCCAAGCTCAGTGCTCCTCTGTGATGCTCTTGGACTACAACTCCAAGTGAAGTCTCTAACGACTATCTCCGCTCGCACTGCCAACACCATCGTCCTCCGTGGAGTGGATGGAGGCAGGCGTGGGCAGGGCAGGGAGCCGGGTGTGGCAGGCCGCCAGATCTAAGGTCTGGCACACAGGTTGCCAGGTGGCTCCCTCCTCTGAGGGGGCCCAGCACACGCCCCAGGGGACTTGGCGGCAGGCCCCAGGGCCCTTTCCCCCGGATCTTGTCCACTTGAAAGGGGCCTGGCCCAGGTGGCCGGTTGGGCTGGTTGGCCAGCCTCCTTTGGACAAAGCAGGCGAGCCCAGCCAGCCTTCCAGTCGCCCCCGGTGTGGCACCAGCGCCCTCAGGCCGAGGGCCTCACGCGTGCCCTCCAACGCGGATTTCTCCTCAGAGCCGTGGCCTGGGCACTAGGAAGGCCAGGCCCTCCCGACTCCAGAGATGATGCTGGGACCCGTCGCCGGAAGGGCCTGCCCGTGTGGCAGCGGCTCCCCAAGCCGGCGGCCTGCTGGGGCCTCACTCACTGCTTGGCCATAAGCCTGTCTCGGCCCTTCGGATTCCACAGAGCCTTTCCTCCACCTGGCTGGAGTCGACAAGTGCGGGCGTGGGGTGAGGCCGTGGTTTTGCCTTTCCAGGAAGAAATGAGGCCCGGGCAAAAGCAGCTGGCCGAGGCAGAGCCTTGACCTGGCACCCCAGTCGGCCTTTGGCCACCAGGTCCAGACCACCGCTTCCAAAGAAGGGAAGCGGCCGGCCAGCTGATTGCAAGTGGGGGATGGGAGGGAGACAACAGCTGAAGCCAAGTCCAGCAGGGCGTTGGCGTTCCTTCTTCAGCTGGGACTGGCCTGGCCTGGCGGGCGGGCGGGGCCTTCACTGAGGACCCCCGAGGCCCGCCCTAGGCCCTGGCGGTGGCGGGTGGCGCATGCGCCCTTGGCCTCAGGGGTTGAACCCAAGCCCACAGGGCACTCAAAGCAGCCGGAGAAAGAAGGGGCCAGGGGAGAGGAAGGCAGGTAGGCGAGGCGGGCAGGGCTCGCCCACCTCTTCTCCTCAGGTCCCCGAGAGAGAAAGAGAGAGAGAGAGAGAGAGAGAGTGAGAGACAGACAGACAGACAGGCAGGGAAAGAGTGAGAGATCCCTGACCTCTGAGTATCTGCATCCACCACTGCTGCCAACTCACAGGCCATCCCACTTCCCCCCCTCCATCCCCATCCCCAGGCGCGGCCCCCCGGGGCCAGCCACACCACGGAGAGGCCCCTTCATGGTCACCTCCGTGCTGTCCCTTCCGGGCCTGACCCCACTGCAGGGGAACCGGTTCAGACAATCCAATCGTCTACATGTCCCTCTCCATGACAATTGTCTTCTCCAGTCTCACATGCCCAAACCGCACCCCCAACATCCTCCTTTGTCTGCAGCTGGAGATAGGAGGAGAATCTCTGCCATTGTGTTGAGAGACTCAGTTTCGCGGGTTTCTCCCCTGTACACGTGTTCTGAAGCTGGGTATTATTTTCTCCAGCGAACCTGTCTTGTGAAGGATTTGGCCAGCCATAAGAAGCTTCAGGGAAGAGGCGGAGGGGCTTCTCTCTCCGCCCCCGACAGCCCTGAGCTGGGTCAGTGCCTCAGACCTGGCCAGGGGCAGCCCATCCCCCGGCGCCCTCTCCCGGGGCATCCCAGGAAAGCTTCACAGCCAGCCCCACCCCACTCGCCACTGCCAGGACCATCGGCCTCCCTCGGGAGGACGGGGCAGGACAGGGAACCGGGTGTGGGAGGCCGCCAGATCTCAGCTCTGGCACACAGGCTGCCAGGCTGCCTGGTCCTCTGAGGGGGCCCAGCACACGCCCCAGGAAACTTGGCGGCAGGCCCCGGGGCTCTCTCCTCTGGAACTCGTCCACTTGAAAGGGGCCTGGCCCAGGTGGCTGGTTCGACCGGTTGGAAAGAAATCTTTTTCTTCTCTGAGAGACTGTTGCTTGTCATCTCCTGGACATGAGATGACAGACAATTGTTCCCATTTCCCTTTCTACTTGAAACCTGATGGATACATTGCCCACTGCCTTTAGAGACTGCAGGTCTTTCTGAAACTCTTTTCAGTGCGCTGGCTCACTTCAGCATCATTTCATTGTTCCATCCGAAATTCCTTTCAGTTGGATCTATTTTCCTTTCTAATCCTTTTGTATACCTAGATATTTAAAAGCTGCTCAAATCTGTAGTGGAGAAAAGTTGGGTTACAACTCTTTCAGACAGCATGTAAACCCACATTTTAGGGTTTCTACACAAAACGTCTCTGCCATGTTTCTAGCAGCTCTCCTTCCATATATTTTCCTCCAGGACTTCCTGTGACAAAATTGCCTTTCTAAAAGCCAGTCCTCCGTTCACTCTCTTGGCCAGTCACGTTTCCATAGAAAGAAAAAGGACTGGATTTTCCAAAGATGCAACAAGAATGATCAAGTCCCGATTCACACCTAGATATCCTGCTCCTGTTCTCCATGAATTGCAAAATTGAAGTTAATTATCTCGTTCATTTTGTCTAAATCTATTGGGTCACTTTGGCACTGAGCCCCTAAGCTGGTCCACAGCCTGCTTCAGCAGACACCAAACTCTCTCTCAAGTGCCTGCATTCGTGTGCTGAGTAGGTATTGTATTTATTTAGATCGTATTCAACAAAAGATCTTCACGGATTCACTCAAGTACTTAAGCATCTACTATGTGCCCAAAGGTCTTGAAATGTTGGGGGTCTGCAAGGAAGACAGATATGCCTAAACAGATAAATTACACTACTGAAATCATTTGAATGAAAGAGATGTGAATAAACTGCCGTGGGACTCCAGGCAAAGAACCCCCATGGGTTGACCTACAACTAAGAGATACAGCTCTGTCCTGGGGCTCTGAGGAGAAAAACAGCCACCATGGGGGGTGGACAGGCTCTGTACCATCTAAGGAAAGGAAAAGGAAGGGAGAGAAGATAAAGAGAAAACAAGAGAAACGGAAAGGTTTTCTTCTTCTGAGTGTTTCTGCCACCCACTTTTGGAGCACACTGCTTGCTGATGTCCTTTCCGGCCAGTCTTATCCTTCAGCCGGCTTCAGGAGACTTCACCAATTCGATTGTAAGGAGCTGGGCTCCTCCGTGCAGGCAATGCCAACTCCGGAGGGAGCCAGGAGGGGAGCCAAAGATTCACAGGACTCTGCAGCCCTTCTGCAGCTCACTGGTGTGGAGGGGCACCGAGGCTTCACCTTGGCCTCTGTCTCCAAGTTCACATAAAGGAGGGTCGGTTCCTTCCTCGCTAGATGAGCGTGGAGAGAAACCTCCTTCACAGAAGGGATTATGGAATAATTAAAGTCAGAGCCTTGAACAAGGCAAAGGGTTAGCACCATGAATCTGAAGTGACTGGACATGTGAATTAGTAACCAGTAGGACGAGGAGCTGAAGACAAAAAAAGAAAAAAGGCAAGAAACCAGTTCTCGATTTTCTAAGATGGAAATGCAAGTCTTTCTTCTTCCAAAAGAAAAAAGTCATTGAACCCTTTCCTTGAAAATAAAACTGAAAGGGGCCACATGTTGCAAAGAAGGGTTTTAACCGTGATGTCACTACACAATCATGTGTAGCCATCAGTTGTTAAGTGCACTGCAAATAGTTCACACCTTAACAATTATGTTACCAAAGTTCGCAGTTGAGAAATATAGACACACACACATATACATATATATACATGTAAGAAAAGAGTAGAGTGTGTGCCAATTGCTCACTGTACTATTGACAATATCACTCTTACAACTGAAAGCATGACTAGGAGAGAGAAGGTGGTGTGACCCTAGATTGCTAGAGTCACAGCAAGAAAAGTTAAGAAAGTGCCATCAGGTCATTTGGACAAAAGAATGCTATATGGCTGTTGGGTTTATAAGAGATCCATTGGAGAAAAACAAGTCACTACATTAAATTATTTTCTACTTACCTGCATCACCCTCTCCAAGAACACATATTCTAAAATGAGACAAGTTATTACATTAAAAATGACCGGCTCTGGCATTTGGAAAACTACACCAAATAATGAAGTAAAAACTGGGTTACAAACATCCTGGTATCAACTCCAACTACCGTCTTTTACCAAACTAAAACTCTAATGATCACTAATTCACTTGCAATCTAGTGCTCCTCCCATATACAAAATCAACAACTTCCAATGTGTCATAACTTTTTTAAAATTTCCCTAACATTTTAGAGGATAATGTAAATATGTCTCCTGGAAAAGTTGAGAAAGATGGAGACACTAGGAAAGGAAAAGACGAAAATACTCCCCTAATCAATGATGTAAAACACAAGGCATGAACAACTGTTAAAAGAATTCTCTATGACATTGATCAAGTCTACTATCTCTACGCCTGGCTCTTTCCTATCAGTCATTTGATACATAAACAAATAGAATAGTGTATTTCATGGGATCAATTCTTTTAGTGGCGTGCTTTCCCTTTGACCACTACATATGCTTTTATGTGTTTGCTTTATTTTCAGGCGGCGTCACATCAGAACACCCTCATCTCGGCAGATCTTTGCCTTAAGGAACCCTACCTCGGCCCTTGATCAACTGTACTCTGTGTTATGGTCAACTCAGAGCCCTACATGGATCAGTGTTTCCTACCGCCTCTCTCCCGTGCGTTGCTCATGTCAGGGAGTATAGTCCACCGAGTGAACAGTAAGCAGTCTTCCCAAAGCATCAGATATGAAAAGGAGGAGACGCGGGGTTGGGTGTGGGACCCCATTCCGTGCCTCAGTGCAGACAAGCTAGAGGTCAATGCATCCCTCCAGAGACTGGGAGAAAAACAGGAGGTTATGAGCACGAGGTTCCCTCTGCAGGCCTTGAAGCAGGGACCTGGAATCAAACTGCTGACACCGTGGATCGTGGTTGGTTTGACAGGGAACTCACGAGGAAGATAAGGACGTGAAATAATGAAAATCATAAGAACAGCAGCGAACACTTCTACTGAGCCAAGGACTGCACCCTGAATGTAAACTCTGTGCTGGAACATATCTTAACTCACATGACCCTGAAAGCATCCCGACGTAGTCAATGTTGTTCTTTGCACCATTTGCTAGATGAAGAGACTGGGTACAGTGGCTAGAAAACTCAGCCAGGTTACAAAGCGGATAAATGGCCGAGCCCAAGCTCAGTGCTCCTCTGTGATGCTCTTGGACTACAACTCCAAGTGAAGTCTCTAACGACTATCTCCGCTCGCACTGCCAACACCATCGTCCTCCGTGGAGTGGATGGAGGCAGGCGTGGGCAGGGCAGGGAGCCGGGTGTGGCAGGCCGCCAGATCTAAGGTCTGGCACACAGGTTGCCAGGTGGCTCCCTCCTCTGAGGGGGCCCAGCACACGCCCCAGGGGACTTGGCGGCAGGCCCCAGGGCCCTTTCCCCCGGATCTTGTCCACTTGAAAGGGGCCTGGCCCAGGTGGCCGGTTGGGCTGGTTGGCCAGCCTCCTTTGGACAAAGCAGGCGAGCCCAGCCAGCCTTCCAGTCGCCCCCGGCGTGGCACCAGCGCCCTCAGGCCGAGGGCCTCACGCGTGCCCTCCAACGCGGATTTCTCCTCAGAGCCGTGGCCTGGGCACTAGGAAGGCCAGGCCCTCCCGACTCCAGAGATGATGCTGGGACCCGTCGCCGGAAGGGCCTGCCCGTGTGGCAGCGGCTCCCCAAGCCGGCGGCCTGCTGGGGCCTCACTCACTGCTTGGCCATAAGCCTGTCTCGGCCCTTCGGATTCCACAGAGCCTTTCCTCCACCTGGCTGGAGTCGACAAGTGCGGGCGTGGGGTGAGGCCGTGGTTTTGCCTTTCCAGGAAGAAATGAGGCCCGGGCAAAAGCAGCTGGCCGAGGCAGAGCCTTGACCTGGCACCCCAGTCGGCCTTTGGCCACCAGGTCCAGACCACCGCTTCCAAAGAAGGGAAGCGGCCGGCCAGCTGATTGCAAGTGGGGGATGGGAGGGAGACAACAGCTGAAGCCAAGTCCAGCAGGGCGTTGGCGTTCCTTCTTCAGCTGGGACTGGCCTGGCCTGGCGGGCGGGCGGGGCCTTCACTGAGGACCCCCGAGGCCCGCCCTAGGCCCTGGCGGTGGCGGGTGGCGCATGCGCCCTTGGCCTCAGGGGTTGAACCCAAGCCCACAGGGCACTCAAAGCAGCCGGAGAAAGAAGGGGCCAGGGGAGAGGAAGGCAGGTAGGCGAGGCGGGCAGGGCTCGCCCACCTCTTCTCCTCAGGTCCCCGAGAGAGAAAGAGAGAGAGAGAGAGAGAGAGTGAGAGACAGACAGACAGACAGGCAGGGAAAGAGTGAGAGATCCCTGACCTCTGAGTATCTGCATCCACCACTGCTGCCAACTCACAGGCCATCCCACTTCCCCCCCTCCATCCCCATCCCCAGGCGCGGCCCCCCGGGGCCAGCCACACCACGGAGAGGCCCCTTCATGGTCACCTCCGTGCTGTCCCTTCCGGGCCTGACCCCACTGCAGGGGAACCGGTTCAGACAATCCAATCGTCTACATGTCCCTCTCCATGACAATTGTCTTCTCCAGTCTCACATGCCCAAACCGCACCCCCAACATCCTCCTTTGTCTGCAGCTGGAGATAGGAGGAGAATCTCTGCCATTGTGTTGAGAGACTCAGTTTCGCGGGTTTCTCCCCTGTACACGTGTTCTGAAGCTGGGTATTATTTTCTCCAGCGAACCTGTCTTGTGAAGGATTTGGCCAGCCATAAGAAGCTTCAGGGAAGAGGCGGAGGGGCTTCTCTCTCCGCCCCCGACAGCCCTGAGCTGGGTCAGTGCCTCAGACCTGGCCAGGGGCAGCCCATCCCCCGGCGCCCTCTCCCGGGGCATCCCAGGAAAGCTTCACAGCCAGCCCCACCCCACTCGCCACTGCCAGGACCATCGGCCTCCCTCGGGAGGACGGGGCAGGACAGGGAACCGGGTGTGGGAGGCCGCCAGATCTCAGCTCTGGCACACAGGCTGCCAGGCTGCCTGGTCCTCTGAGGGGGCCCAGCACACGCCCCAGGAAACTTGGCGGCAGGCCCCGGGGCTCTCTCCTCTGGAACTCGTCCACTTGAAAGGGGCCTGGCCCAGGTGGCTGGTTCGACCGGTTGGAAAGAAATCTTTTTCTTCTCTGAGAGACTGTTGCTTGTCATCTCCTGGACATGAGATGACAGACAATTGTTCCCATTTCCCTTTCTACTTGAAACCTGATGGATACATTGCCCACTGCCTTTAGAGACTGCAGGTCTTTCTGAAACTCTTTTCAGTGCGCTGGCTCACTTCAGCATCATTTCATTGTTCCATCCGAAATTCCTTTCAGTTGGATCTATTTTCCTTTCTAATCCTTTTGTATACCTAGATATTTAAAAGCTGCTCAAATCTGTAGTGGAGAAAAGTTGGGTTACAACTCTTTCAGACAGCATGTAAACCCACATTTTAGGGTTTCTACACAAAACGTCTCTGCCATGTTTCTAGCAGCTCTCCTTCCATATATTTTCCTCCAGGACTTCCTGTGACAAAATTGCCTTTCTAAAAGCCAGTCCTCCGTTCACTCTCTTGGCCAGTCACGTTTCCATAGAAAGAAAAAGGACTGGATTTTCCAAAGATGCAACAAGAATGATCAAGTCCCGATTCACACCTAGATATCCTGCTCCTGTTCTCCATGAATTGCAAAATTGAAGTTAATTATCTCGTTCATTTTGTCTAAATCTATTGGGTCACTTTGGCACTGAGCCCCTAAGCTGGTCCACAGCCTGCTTCAGCAGACACCAAACTCTCTCTCAAGTGCCTGCATTCGTGTGCTGAGTAGGTATTGTATTTATTTAGATCGTATTCAACAAAAGATCTTCACGGATTCACTCAAGTACTTAAGCATCTACTATGTGCCCAAAGGTCTTGAAATGTTGGGGGTCTGCAAGGAAGACAGATATGCCTAAACAGATAAATTACACTACTGAAATCATTTGAATGAAAGAGATGTGAATAAACTGCCGTGGGACTCCAGGCAAAGAACCCCCATGGGTTGACCTACAACTAAGAGATACAGCTCTGTCCTGGGGCTCTGAGGAGAAAAACAGCCACCATGGGGGGTGGACAGGCTCTGTACCATCTAAGGAAAGGAAAAGGAAGGGAGAGAAGATAAAGAGAAAACAAGAGAAACGGAAAGGTTTTCTTCTTCTGAGTGTTTCTGCCACCCACTTTTGGAGCACACTGCTTGCTGATGTCCTTTCCGGCCAGTCTTATCCTTCAGCCGGCTTCAGGAGACTTCACCAATTCGATTGTAAGGAGCTGGGCTCCTCCGTGCAGGCAATGCCAACTCCGGAGGGAGCCAGGAGGGGAGCCAAAGATTCACAGGACTCTGCAGCCCTTCTGCAGCTCACTGGTGTGGAGGGGCACCGAGGCTTCACCTTGGCCTCTGTCTCCAAGTTCACATAAAGGAGGGTCGGTTCCTTCCTCGCTAGATGAGCGTGGAGAGAAACCTCCTTCACAGAAGGGATTATGGAATAATTAAAGTCAGAGCCTTGAACAAGGCAAAGGGTTAGCACCATGAATCTGAAGTGACTGGACATGTGAATTAGTAACCAGTAGGACGAGGAGCTGAAGACAAAAAAAGAAAAAAGGCAAGAAACCAGTTCTCGATTTTCTAAGATGGAAATGCAAGTCTTTCTTCTTCCAAAAGAAAAAAGTCATTGAACCCTTTCCTTGAAAATAAAACTGAAAGGGGCCACATGTTGCAAAGAAGGGTTTTAACCGTGATGTCACTACACAATCATGTGTAGCCATCAGTTGTTAAGTGCACTGCAAATAGTTCACACCTTAACAATTATGTTACCAAAGTTCGCAGTTGAGAAATATAGACACACACACATATACATATATATACATGTAAGAAAAGAGTAGAGTGTGTGCCAATTGCTCACTGTACTATTGACAATATCACTCTTACAACTGAAAGCATGACTAGGAGAGAGAAGGTGGTGTGACCCTAGATTGCTAGAGTCACAGCAAGAAAAGTTAAGAAAGTGCCATCAGGTCATTTGGACAAAAGAATGCTATATGGCTGTTGGGTTTATAAGAGATCCATTGGAGAAAAACAAGTCACTACATTAAATTATTTTCTACTTACCTGCATCACCCTCTCCAAGAACACATATTCTAAAATGAGACAAGTTATTATATTAAAAATGACCGGCTCTGGCATTTGGAAAACTACACCAAATAATGAAGTAAAAACTGGGTTACAAACATCCTGGTATCAACTCCAACTACCGTCTTTTACCAAACTAAAACTCTAATGATCACTAATTCACTTGCAATCTAGTGCTCCTCCCATATACAAAATCAACATCTTCCAATGTGTCATAACTTTTTTAAAATTTCCCTAACATTTTAGAGGATAATGTAAATATGTCTCCTGGAAAAGTTGAGAAAGATGGAGACACTAGGAAAGGAAAAGACGAAAATACTCCCCTAATCAATGATGTAAAACACAAGGCATGAACAACTGTTAAAAGAATTCTCTATGACATTGATCAAGTCTACTATCTCTACGCCTGGCTCTTTCCTATCAGTCATTTGATACATAAACAAATAGAATAGTGTATTTCATGGGATCAATTCTTTTAGTGGCGTGCTTTCCCTTTGACCACTACATATGCTTTTATGTGTTTGCTTTATTTTCAGGCGGCGTCACATCAGAACACCCTCATCTCGGCAGATCTTTGCCTTAAGGAACCCTACCTCGGCCCTTGATCAACTGTACTCTGTGTTATGGTCAACTCAGAGCCCTACATGGATCAGTGTTTCCTACCGCCTCTCTCCCGTGCGTTGCTCATGTCAGGGAGTATAGTCCACCGAGTGAACAGTAAGCAGTCTTCCCAAAGCATCAGATATGAAAAGGAGGAGACGCGGGGTTGGGTGTGGGACCCCATTCCGTGCCTCAGTGCAGACAAGCTAGAGGTCAATGCATCCCTCCAGAGACTGGGAGAAAAACAGGAGGTTATGAGCACGAGGTTCCCTCTGCAGGCCTTGAAGCAGGGACCTGGAATCAAACTGCTGACACCGTGGATCGTGGTTGGTTTGACAGGGAACTCACGAGGAAGATAAGGACGTGAAATAATGAAAATCATAAGAACAGCAGCGAACACTTCTACTGAGCCAAGGACTGCACCCTGAATGTAAACTCTGTGCTGGAACATATCTTAACTCACATGACCCTGAAAGCATCCCGACGTAGTCAATGTTGTTCTTTGCACCATTTGCTAGATGAAGAGACTGGGTACAGTGGCTAGAAAACTCAGCCAGGTTACAAAGCGGATAAATGGCCGAGCCCAAGCTCAGTGCTCCTCTGTGATGCTCTTGGACTACAACTCCAAGTGAAGTCTCTAACGACTATCTCCGCTCGCACTGCCAACACCATCGTCCTCCGTGGAGTGGATGGAGGCAGGCGTGGGCAGGGCAGGGAGCCGGGTGTGGCAGGCCGCCAGATCTAAGGTCTGGCACACAGGTTGCCAGGTGGCTCCCTCCTCTGAGGGGGCCCAGCACACGCCCCAGGGGACTTGGCGGCAGGCCCCAGGGCCCTTTCCCCCGGATCTTGTCCACTTGAAAGGGGCCTGGCCCAGGTGGCCGGTTGGGCTGGTTGGCCAGCCTCCTTTGGACAAAGCAGGCGAGCCCAGCCAGCCTTCCAGTCGCCCCCGGCGTGGCACCAGCGCCCTCAGGCCGAGGGCCTCACGCGTGCCCTCCAACGCGGATTTCTCCTCAGAGCCGTGGCCTGGGCACTAGGAAGGCCAGGCCCTCCCGACTCCAGAGATGATGCTGGGACCCGTCGCCGGAAGGGCCTGCCCGTGTGGCAGCGGCTCCCCAAGCCGGCGGCCTGCTGGGGCCTCACTCACTGCTTGGCCATAAGCCTGTCTCGGCCCTTCGGATTCCACAGAGCCTTTCCTCCACCTGGCTGGAGTCGACAAGTGCGGGCGTGGGGTGAGGCCGTGGTTTTGCCTTTCCAGGAAGAAATGAGGCCCGGGCAAAAGCAGCTGGCCGAGGCAGAGCCTTGACCTGGCACCCCAGTCGGCCTTTGGCCACCAGGTCCAGACCACCGCTTCCAAAGAAGGGAAGCGGCCGGCCAGCTGATTGCAAGTGGGGGATGGGAGGGAGACAACAGCTGAAGCCAAGTCCAGCAGGGCGTTGGCGTTCCTTCTTCAGCTGGGACTGGCCTGGCCTGGCGGGCGGGCGGGGCCTTCACTGAGGACCCCCGAGGCCCGCCCTAGGCCCTGGCGGTGGCGGGTGGCGCATGCGCCCTTGGCCTCAGGGGTTGAACCCAAGCCCACAGGGCACTCAAAGCAGCCGGAGAAAGAAGGGGCCAGGGGAGAGGAAGGCAGGTAGGCGAGGCGGGCAGGGCTCGCCCACCTCTTCTCCTCAGGTCCCCGAGAGAGAAAGAGAGAGAGAGAGAGAGAGAGAGTGAGAGACAGACAGACAGACAGGCAGGGAAAGAGTGAGAGATCCCTGACCTCTGAGTATCTGCATCCACCACTGCTGCCAACTCACAGGCCATCCCACTTCCCCCCCTCCATCCCCATCCCCAGGCGCGGCCCCCCGGGGCCAGCCACACCACGGAGAGGCCCCTTCATGGTCACCTCCGTGCTGTCCCTTCCGGGCCTGACCCCACTGCAGGGGAACCGGTTCAGACAATCCAATCGTCTACATGTCCCTCTCCATGACAATTGTCTTCTCCAGTCTCACATGCCCAAACCGCACCCCCAACATCCTCCTTTGTCTGCAGCTGGAGATAGGAGGAGAATCTCTGCCATTGTGTTGAGAGACTCAGTTTCGCGGGTTTCTCCCCTGTACACGTGTTCTGAAGCTGGGTATTATTTTCTCCAGCGAACCTGTCTTGTGAAGGATTTGGCCAGCCATAAGAAGCTTCAGGGAAGAGGCGGAGGGGCTTCTCTCTCCGCCCCCGACAGCCCTGAGCTGGGTCAGTGCCTCAGACCTGGCCAGGGGCAGCCCATCCCCCGGCGCCCTCTCCCGGGGCATCCCAGGAAAGCTTCACAGCCAGCCCCACCCCACTCGCCACTGCCAGGACCATCGGCCTCCCTCGGGAGGACGGGGCAGGACAGGGAACCGGGTGTGGGAGGCCGCCAGATCTCAGCTCTGGCACACAGGCTGCCAGGCTGCCTGGTCCTCTGAGGGGGCCCAGCACACGCCCCAGGAAACTTGGCGGCAGGCCCCGGGGCTCTCTCCTCTGGAACTCGTCCACTTGAAAGGGGCCTGGCCCAGGTGGCTGGTTCGACCGGTTGGAAAGAAATCTTTTTCTTCTCTGAGAGACTGTTGCTTGTCATCTCCTGGACATGAGATGACAGACAATTGTTCCCATTTCCCTTTCTACTTGAAACCTGATGGATACATTGCCCACTGCCTTTAGAGACTGCAGGTCTTTCTGAAACTCTTTTCAGTGCGCTGGCTCACTTCAGCATCATTTCATTGTTCCATCCGAAATTCCTTTCAGTTGGATCTATTTTCCTTTCTAATCCTTTTGTATACCTAGATATTTAAAAGCTGCTCAAATCTGTAGTGGAGAAAAGTTGGGTTACAACTCTTTCAGACAGCATGTAAACCCACATTTTAGGGTTTCTACACAAAACGTCTCTGCCATGTTTCTAGCAGCTCTCCTTCCATATATTTTCCTCCAGGACTTCCTGTGACAAAATTGCCTTTCTAAAAGCCAGTCCTCCGTTCACTCTCTTGGCCAGTCACGTTTCCATAGAAAGAAAAAGGACTGGATTTTCCAAAGATGCAACAAGAATGATCAAGTCCCGATTCACACCTAGATATCCTGCTCCTGTTCTCCATGAATTGCAAAATTGAAGTTAATTATCTCGTTCATTTTGTCTAAATCTATTGGGTCACTTTGGCACTGAGCCCCTAAGCTGGTCCACAGCCTGCTTCAGCAGACACCAAACTCTCTCTCAAGTGCCTGCATTCGTGTGCTGAGTAGGTATTGTATTTATTTAGATCGTATTCAACAAAAGATCTTCACGGATTCACTCAAGTACTTAAGCATCTACTATGTGCCCAAAGGTCTTGAAATGTTGGGGGTCTGCAAGGAAGACAGATATGCCTAAACAGATAAATTACACTACTGAAATCATTTGAATGAAAGAGATGTGAATAAACTGCCGTGGGACTCCAGGCAAAGAACCCCCATGGGTTGACCTACAACTAAGAGATACAGCTCTGTCCTGGGGCTCTGAGGAGAAAAACAGCCACCATGGGGGGTGGACAGGCTCTGTACCATCTAAGGAAAGGAAAAGGAAGGGAGAGAAGATAAAGAGAAAACAAGAGAAACGGAAAGGTTTTCTTCTTCTGAGTGTTTCTGCCACCCACTTTTGGAGCACACTGCTTGCTGATGTCCTTTCCGGCCAGTCTTATCCTTCAGCCGGCTTCAGGAGACTTCACCAATTCGATTGTAAGGAGCTGGGCTCCTCCGTGCAGGCAATGCCAACTCCGGAGGGAGCCAGGAGGGGAGCCAAAGATTCACAGGACTCTGCAGCCCTTCTGCAGCTCACTGGTGTGGAGGGGCACCGAGGCTTCACCTTGGCCTCTGTCTCCAAGTTCACATAAAGGAGGGTCGGTTCCTTCCTCGCTAGATGAGCGTGGAGAGAAACCTCCTTCACAGAAGGGATTATGGAATAATTAAAGTCAGAGCCTTGAACAAGGCAAAGGGTTAGCACCATGAATCTGAAGTGACTGGACATGTGAATTAGTAACCAGTAGGACGAGGAGCTGAAGACAAAAAAAGAAAAAAGGCAAGAAACCAGTTCTCGATTTTCTAAGATGGAAATGCAAGTCTTTCTTCTTCCAAAAGAAAAAAGTCATTGAACCCTTTCCTTGAAAATAAAACTGCAAGGGGCCACATGTTGCAAAGAAGGGTTTTAACCGTGATGTCACTACACAATCATGTGTAGCCATCAGTTGTTAAGTGCACTGCAAATAGTTCACACCTTAACAATTATGTTACCAAAGTTCGCAGTTGAGAAATATAGACACACACACATATACATATATATACATGTAAGAAAAGAGTAGAGTGTGTGCCAATTGCTCACTGTACTATTGACAATATCACTCTTACAACTGAAAGCATGACTAGGAGAGAGAAGGTGGTGTGACCCTAGATTGCTAGAGTCACAGCAAGAAAAGTTAAGAAAGTGCCATCAGGTCATTTGGACAAAAGAATGCTATATGGCTGTTGGGTTTATAAGAGATCCATTGGAGAAAAACAAGTCACTACATTAAATTATTTTCTACTTACCTGCATCACCCTCTCCAAGAACACATATTCTAAAATGAGACAAGTTATTACATTAAAAATGACCGGCTCTGGCATTTGGAAAACTACACCAAATAATGAAGTAAAAACTGGGTTACAAACATCCTGGTATCAACTCCAACTACCGTCTTTTACCAAACTAAAACTCTAATGATCACTAATTCACTTGCAATCTAGTGCTCCTCCCATATACAAAATCAACAACTTCCAATGTGTCATAACTTTTTTAAAATTTCCCTAACATTTTAGAGGATAATGTAAATATGTCTCCTGGAAAAGTTGAGAAAGATGGAGACACTAGGAAAGGAAAAGACGAAAATACTCCCCTAATCAATGATGTAAAACACAAGGCATGAACAACTGTTAAAAGAATTCTCTATGACATTGATCAAGTCTACTATCTCTACGCCTGGCTCTTTCCTATCAGTCATTTGATACATAAACAAATAGAATAGTGTATTTCATGGGATCAATTCTTTTAGTGGCGTGCTTTCCCTTTGACCACTACATATGCTTTTATGTGTTTGCTTTATTTTCAGGCGGCGTCACATCAGAACACCCTCATCTCGGCAGATCTTTGCCTTAAGGAACCCTACCTCGGCCCTTGATCAACTGTACTCTGTGTTATGGTCAACTCAGAGCCCTACATGGATCAGTGTTTCCTACCGCCTCTCTCCCGTGCGTGGCTCATGTCAGGGAGTATAGTCCACCGAGTGAACAGTAAGCAGTCTTCCCAAAGCATCAGATATGAAAAGGAGGAGACGCGGGGTTGGGTGTGGGACCCCATTCCGTGCCTCAGTGCAGACAAGCTAGAGGTCAATGCATCCCTCCAGAGACTGGGAGAAAAACAGGAGGTTATGAGCACGAGGTTCCCTCTGCAGGCCTTGAAGCAGGGACCTGGAATCAAACTGCTGACACCGTGGATCGTGGTTGGTTTGACAGGGAACTCACGAGGAAGATAAGGACGTGAAATAATGAAAATCATAAGAACAGCAGCGAACACTTCTACTGAGCCAAGGACTGCACCCTGAATGTAAACTCTGTGCTGGAACATATCTTAACTCACATGACCCTGAAAGCATCCCGACGTAGTCAATGTTGTTCTTTGCACCATTTGCTAGATGAAGAGACTGGGTACAGTGGCTAGAAAACTCAGCCAGGTTACAAAGCGGATAAATGGCCGAGCCCAAGCTCAGTGCTCCTCTGTGATGCTCTTGGACTACAACTCCAAGTGAAGTCTCTAACGACTATCTCCGCTCGCACTGCCAACACCATCGTCCTCCGTGGAGTGGATGGAGGCAGGCGTGGGCAGGGCAGGGAGCCGGGTGTGGCAGGCCGCCAGATCTAAGGTCTGGCACACAGGTTGCCAGGTGGCTCCCTCCTCTGAGGGGGCCCAGCACACGCCCCAGGGGACTTGGCGGCAGGCCCCAGGGCCCTTTCCCCCGGATCTTGTCCACTTGAAAGGGGCCTGGCCCAGGTGGCCGGTTGGGCTGGTTGGCCAGCCTCCTTTGGACAAAGCAGGCGAGCCCAGCCAGCCTTCCAGTCGCCCCCGGCGTGGCACCAGCGCCCTCAGGCCGAGGGCCTCACGCGTGCCCTCCAACGCGGATTTCTCCTCAGAGCCGTGGCCTGGGCACTAGGAAGGCCAGGCCCTCCCGACTCCAGAGATGATGCTGGGACCCGTCGCCGGAAGGGCCTGCCCGTGTGGCAGCGGCTCCCCAAGCCGGCGGCCTGCTGGGGCCTCACTCACTGCTTGGCCATAAGCCTGTCTCGGCCCTTCGGATTCCACAGAGCCTTTCCTCCACCTGGCTGGAGTCGACAAGTGCGGGCGTGGGGTGAGGCCGTGGTTTTGCCTTTCCAGGAAGAAATGAGGCCCGGGCAAAAGCAGCTGGCCGAGGCAGAGCCTTGACCTGGCACCCCAGTCGGCCTTTGGCCACCAGGTCCAGACCACCGCTTCCAAAGAAGGGAAGCGGCCGGCCAACTGATTGCAAGTGGGGGATGGGAGGGAGACAACAGCTGAAGCCAAGTCCAGCAGGGCGTTGGCGTTCCTTCTTCAGCTGGGACTGGCCTGGCCTGGCGGGCGGGCGGGGCCTTCACTGAGGACCCCCGAGGCCCGCCCTAGGCCCTGGCGGTGGCGGGTGGCGCATGCGCCCTTGGCCTCAGGGGTTGAACCCAAGCCCACAGGGCACTCAAAGCAGCCGGAGAAAGAAGGGGCCAGGGGAGAGGAAGGCAGGTAGGCGAGGCGGGCAGGGCTCGCCCACCTCTTCTCCTCAGGTCCCCGAGAGAGAAAGAGAGAGAGAGAGAGAGAGAGAGTGAGAGACAGACAGACAGACAGGCAGGGAAAGAGTGAGAGATCCCTGACCTCTGAGTATCTGCATCCACCACTGCTGCCAACTCACAGGCCATCCCACTTCCCCCCCTCCATCCCCATCCCCAGGCGCGGCCCCCCGGGGCCAGCCACACCACGGAGAGGCCCCTTCATGGTCACCTCCGTGCTGTCCCTTCCGGGCCTGACCCCACTGCAGGGGAACCGGTTCAGACAATCCAATCGTCTACATGTCCCTCTCCATGACAATTGTCTTCTCCAGTCTCACATGCCCAAACCGCACCCCCAACATCCTCCTTTGTCTGCAGCTGGAGATAGGAGGAGAATCTCTGCCATTGTGTTGAGAGACTCAGTTTCGCGGGTTTCTCCCCTGTACACGTGTTCTGAAGCTGGGTATTATTTTCTCCAGCGAACCTGTCTTGTGAAGGATTTGGCCAGCCATAAGAAGCTTCAGGGAAGAGGCGGAGGGGCTTCTCTCTCCGCCCCCGACAGCCCTGAGCTGGGTCAGTGCCTCAGACCTGGCCAGGGGCAGCCCATCCCCCGGCGCCCTCTCCCGGGGCATCCCAGGAAAGCTTCACAGCCAGCCCCACCCCACTCGCCACTGCCAGGACCATCGGCCTCCCTCGGGAGGACGGGGCAGGACAGGGAACCGGGTGTGGGAGGCCGCCAGATCTCAGCTCTGGCACACAGGCTGCCAGGCTGCCTGGTCCTCTGAGGGGGCCCAGCACACGCCCCAGGAAACTTGGCGGCAGGCCCCGGGGCTCTCTCCTCTGGAACTCGTCCACTTGAAAGGGGCCTGGCCCAGGTGGCTGGTTCGACCGGTTGGAAAGAAATCTTTTTCTTCTCTGAGAGACTGTTGCTTGTCATCTCCTGGACATGAGATGACAGACAATTGTTCCCATTTCCCTTTCTACTTGAAACCTGATGGATACATTGCCCACTGCCTTTAGAGACTGCAGGTCTTTCTGAAACTCTTTTCAGTGCGCTGGCTCACTTCAGCATCATTTCATTGTTCCATCCGAAATTCCTTTCAGTTGGATCTATTTTCCTTTCTAATCCTTTTGTATGCCTAGATATTTAAAAGCTGCTCAAATCTGTAGTGGAGAAAAGTTGGGTTACAACTCTTTCAGACAGCATGTAAACCCACATTTTAGGGTTTCTACACAAAACGTCTCTGCCATGTTTCTAGCAGCTCTCCTTCCATGTATTTTCCTCCAGGACTTCCTGTGACAAAATTGCCTTTCTAAAAGCCAGTCCTCCGTTCACTCTCTTGGCCAGTCACGTTTCCATAGAAAGAAAAAGGACTGGATTCTCCAAAGATGCAACAAGAATGATCAAGTCCCGATTCACACCTAGATATCCTGCTCCTGTTCTCCATGAATTGCAAAATTGAAGTTAATTATCTCGTTCATTTTGTCTAAATCTATTGGGTCACTTTGGCACTGAGCCCCTAAGCTGGTCCACAGCCTGCTTCAGCAGACACCAAACTCTCTCTCAAGTGCCTGCATTCGTGTGCTGAGTAGGTATTGTATTTATTTAGATCGTATTCAACAAAAGATCTTCACGGATTCACTCAAGTACTTAAGCATCTACTATGTGCCCAAAGGTCTTGAAATGTTGGGGGTCTGCAAGGAAGACAGATATGCCTAAACAGATAAATTACACTACTGAAATCATTTGAATGAAAGAGATGTGAATAAACTGCCGTGGGACTCCAGGCAAAGAACCCCCATGGGTTGACCTACAACTAAGAGATACAGCTCTGTCCTGGGGCTCTGAGGAGAAAAACAGCCACCATGGGGGGTGGACAGGCTCTGTACCATCTAAGGAAAGGAAAAGGAAGGGAGAGAAGATAAAGAGAAAACAAGAGAAACGGAAAGGTTTTCTTCTTCTGAGTGTTTCTGCCACCCACTTTTGGAGCACACTGCTTGCTGATGTCCTTTCCGGCCAGTCTTATCCTTCAGCCGGCTTCAGGAGACTTCACCAATTCGATTGTAAGGAGCTGGGCTCCTCCGTGCAGGCAATGCCAACTCCGGAGGGAGCCAGGAGGGGAGCCAAAGATTCACAGGACTCTGCAGCCCTTCTGCAGCTCACTGGTGTGGAGGGGCACCGAGGCTTCACCTTGGCCTCTGTCTCCAAGTTCACATAAAGGAGGGTCGGTTCCTTCCTCGCTAGATGAGCGTGGAGAGAAACCTCCTTCACAGAAGGGATTATGGAATAATTAAAGTCAGAGCCTTGAACAAGGCAAAGGGTTAGCACCATGAATCTGAAGTGACTGGACATGTGAATTAGTAACCAGTAGGACGAGGAGCTGAAGACAAAAAAAGAAAAAAGGCAAGAAACCAGTTCTCGATTTTCTAAGATGGAAATGCAAGTCTTTCTTCTTCCAAAAGAAAAAAGTCATTGAACCCTTTCCTTGAAAATAAAACTGCAAGGGGCCACATGTTGCAAAGAAGGGTTTTAACCGTGATGTCACTACACAATCATGTGTAGCCATCAGTTGTTAAGTGCACTGCAAATAGTTCACACCTTAACAATTATGTTACCAAAGTTCGCAGTTGAGAAATATAGACACACACACATATACATATATATACATGTAAGAAAAGAGTAGAGTGTGTGCCAATTGCTCACTGTACTATTGACAATATCACTCTTACAACTGAAAGCATGACTAGGAGAGAGAAGGTGGTGTGACCCTAGATTGCTAGAGTCACAGCAAGAAAAGTTAAGAAAGTGCCATCAGGTCATTTGGACAAAAGAATGCTATATGGCTGTTGGGTTTATAAGAGATCCATTGGAGAAAAACAAGTCACTACATTAAATTATTTTCTACTTACCTGCATCACCCTCTCCAAGAACACATATTCTAAAATGAGACAAGTTATTACATTAAAAATGACCGGCTCTGGCATTTGGAAAACTACACCAAATAATGAAGTAAAAACTGGGTTACAAACATCCTGGTATCAACTCCAACTACCGTCTTTTACCAAACTAAAACTCTAATGATCACTAATTCACTTGCAATCTAGTGCTCCTCCCATATACAAAATCAACAACTTCCAATGTGTCATAACTTTTTTAAAATTTCCCTAACATTTTAGAGGATAATGTAAATATGTCTCCTGGAAAAGTTGAGAAAGATGGAGACACTAGGAAAGGAAAAGACGAAAATACTCCCCTAATCAATGATGTAAAACACAAGGCATGAACAACTGTTAAAAGAATTCTCTATGACATTGATCAAGTCTACTATCTCTACGCCTGGCTCTTTCCTATCAGTCATTTGATACATAAACAAATAGAATAGTGTATTTCATGGGATCAATTCTTTTAGTGGCGTGCTTTCCCTTTGACCACTACATATGCTTTTATGTGTTTGCTTTATTTTCAGGCGGCGTCACATCAGAACACCCTCATCTCGGCAGATCTTTGCCTTAAGGAACCCTACCTCGGCCCTTGATCAACTGTACTCTGTGTTATGGTCAACTCAGAGCCCTACATGGATCAGTGTTTCCTACCGCCTCTCTCCCGTGCGTGGCTCATGTCAGGGAGTATAGTCCACCGAGTGAACAGTAAGCAGTCTTCCCAAAGCATCAGATATGAAAAGGAGGAGACGCGGGGTTGGGTGTGGGACCCCATTCCGTGCCTCAGTGCAGACAAGCTAGAGGTCAATGCATCCCTCCAGAGACTGGGAGAAAAACAGGAGGTTATGAGCACGAGGTTCCCTCTGCAGGCCTTGAAGCAGGGACCTGGAATCAAACTGCTGACACCGTGGATCGTGGTTGGTTTGACAGGGAACTCACGAGGAAGATAAGGACGTGAAATAATGAAAATCATAAGAACAGCAGCGAACACTTCTACTGAGCCAAGGACTGCACCCTGAATGTAAACTCTGTGCTGGAACATATCTTAACTCACATGACCCTGAAAGCATCCCGACGTAGTCAATGTTGTTCTTTGCACCATTTGCTAGATGAAGAGACTGGGTACAGTGGCTAGAAAACTCAGCCAGGTTACAAAGCGGATAAATGGCCGAGCCCAAGCTCAGTGCTCCTCTGTGATGCTCTTGGACTACAACTCCAAGTGAAGTCTCTAACGACTATCTCCGCTCGCACTGCCAACACCATCGTCCTCCGTGGAGTGGATGGAGGCAGGCGTGGGCAGGGCAGGGAGCCGGGTGTGGCAGGCCGCCAGATCTAAGGTCTGGCACACAGGTTGCCAGGTGGCTCCCTCCTCTGAGGGGGCCCAGCACACGCCCCAGGGGACTTGGCGGCAGGCCCCAGGGCCCTTTCCCCCGGATCTTGTCCACTTGAAAGGGGCCTGGCCCAGGTGGCCGGTTGGGCTGGTTGGCCAGCCTCCTTTGGACAAAGCAGGCGAGCCCAGCCAGCCTTCCAGTCGCCCCCGGCGTGGCACCAGCGCCCTCAGGCCGAGGGCCTCACGCGTGCCCTCCAACGCGGATTTCTCCTCAGAGCCGTGGCCTGGGCACTAGGAAGGCCAGGCCCTCCCGACTCCAGAGATGATGCTGGGACCCGTCGCCGGAAGGGCCTGCCCGTGTGGCAGCGGCTCCCCAAGCCGGCGGCCTGCTGGGGCCTCACTCACTGCTTGGCCATAAGCCTGTCTCGGCCCTTCGGATTCCACAGAGCCTTTCCTCCACCTGGCTGGAGTCGACAAGTGCGGGCGTGGGGTGAGGCCGTGGTTTTGCCTTTCCAGGAAGAAATGAGGCCCGGGCAAAAGCAGCTGGCCGAGGCAGAGCCTTGACCTGGCACCCCAGTCGGCCTTTGGCCACCAGGTCCAGACCACCGCTTCCAAAGAAGGGAAGCGGCCGGCCAGCTGATTGCAAGTGGGGGATGGGAGGGAGACAACAGCTGAAGCCAAGTCCAGCAGGGCGTTGGCGTTCCTTCTTCAGCTGGGACTGGCCTGGCCTGGCGGGCGGGCGGGGCCTTCACTGAGGACCCCCGAGGCCCGCCCTAGGCCCTGGCGGTGGCGGGTGGCGCATGCGCCCTTGGCCTCAGGGGTTGAACCCAAGCCCACAGGGCACTCAAAGCAGCCGGAGAAAGAAGGGGCCAGGGGAGAGGAAGGCAGGTAGGCGAGGCGGGCAGGGCTCGCCCACCTCTTCTCCTCAGGTCCCCGAGAGAGAAAGAGAGAGAGAGAGAGAGAGAGAGTGAGAGACAGACAGACAGACAGGCAGGGAAAGAGTGAGAGATCCCTGACCTCTGAGTATCTGCATCCACCACTGCTGCCAACTCACAGGCCATCCCACTTCCCCCCCTCCATCCCCATCCCCAGGCGCGGCCCCCCGGGGCCAGCCACACCACGGAGAGGCCCCTTCATGGTCACCTCCGTGCTGTCCCTTCCGGGCCTGACCCCACTGCAGGGGAACCGGTTCAGACAATCCAATCGTCTACATGTCCCTCTCCATGACAATTGTCTTCTCCAGTCTCACATGCCCAAACCGCACCCCCAACATCCTCCTTTGTCTGCAGCTGGAGATAGGAGGAGAATCTCTGCCATTGTGTTGAGAGACTCAGTTTCGCGGGTTTCTCCCCTGTACACGTGTTCTGAAGCTGGGTATTATTTTCTCCAGCGAACCTGTCTTGTGAAGGATTTGGCCAGCCATAAGAAGCTTCAGGGAAGAGGCGGAGGGGCTTCTCTCTCCGCCCCCGACAGCCCTGAGCTGGGTCAGTGCCTCAGACCTGGCCAGGGGCAGCCCATCCCCCGGCGCCCTCTCCCGGGGCATCCCAGGAAAGCTTCACAGCCAGCCCCACCCCACTCGCCACTGCCAGGACCATCGGCCTCCCTCGGGAGGACGGGGCAGGACAGGGAACCGGGTGTGGGAGGCCGCCAGATCTCAGCTCTGGCACACAGGCTGCCAGGCTGCCTGGTCCTCTGAGGGGGCCCAGCACACGCCCCAGGAAACTTGGCGGCAGGCCCCGGGGCTCTCTCCTCTGGAACTCGTCCACTTGAAAGGGGCCTGGCCCAGGTGGCTGGTTCGACCGGTTGGAAAGAAATCTTTTTCTTCTCTGAGAGACTGTTGCTTGTCATCTCCTGGACATGAGATGACAGACAATTGTTCCCATTTCCCTTTCTACTTGAAACCTGATGGATACATTGCCCACTGCCTTTAGAGACTGCAGGTCTTTCTGAAACTCTTTTCAGTGCGCTGGCTCACTTCAGCATCATTTCATTGTTCCATCCGAAATTCCTTTCAGTTGGATCTATTTTCCTTTCTAATCCTTTTGTATACCTAGATATTTAAAAGCTGCTCAAATCTGTAGTGGAGAAAAGTTGGGTTACAACTCTTTCAGACAGCATGTAAACCCACATTTTAGGGTTTCTACACAAAACGTCTCTGCCATGTTTCTAGCAGCTCTCCTTCCATATATTTTCCTCCAGGACTTCCTGTGACAAAATTGCCTTTCTAAAAGCCAGTCCTCCGTTCACTCTCTTGGCCAGTCACGTTTCCATAGAAAGAAAAAGGACTGGATTTTCCAAAGATGCAACAAGAATGATCAAGTCCCGATTCACACCTAGATATCCTGCTCCTGTTCTCCATGAATTGCAAAATTGAAGTTAATTATCTCGTTCATTTTGTCTAAATCTATTGGGTCACTTTGGCACTGAGCCCCTAAGCTGGTCCACAGCCTGCTTCAGCAGACACCAAACTCTCTCTCAAGTGCCTGCATTCGTGTGCTGAGTAGGTATTGTATTTATTTAGATCGTATTCAACAAAAGATCTTCACGGATTCACTCAAGTACTTAAGCATCTACTATGTGCCCAAAGGTCTTGAAATGTTGGGGGTCTGCAAGGAAGACAGATATACCTAAACAGATAAATTACACTACTGAAATCATTTGAATGAAAGAGATGTGAATAAACTGCCGTGGGACTCCAGGCAAAGAACCCCCATGGGTTGACCTACAACTAAGAGATACAGCTCTGTCCTGGGGCTCTGAGGAGAAAAACAGCCACCATGGGGGGTGGACAGGCTCTGTACCATCTAAGGAAAGGAAAAGGAAGGGAGAGAAGATAAAGAGAAAACAAGAGAAACGGAAAGGTTTTCTTCTTCTGAGTGTTTCTGCCACCCACTTTTGGAGCACACTGCTTGCTGATGTCCTTTCCGGCCAGTCTTATCCTTCAGCCGGCTTCAGGAGACTTCACCAATTCGATTGTAAGGAGCTGGGCTCCTCCGTGCAGGCAATGCCAACTCCGGAGGGAGCCAGGAGGGGAGCCAAAGATTCACAGGACTCTGCAGCCCTTCTGCAGCTCACTGGTGTGGAGGGGCACCGAGGCTTCACCTTGGCCTCTGTCTCCAAGTTCACATAAAGGAGGGTCGGTTCCTTCCTCGCTAGATGAGCGTGGAGAGAAACCTCCTTCACAGAAGGGATTATGGAATAATTAAAGTCAGAGCCTTGAACAAGGCAAAGGGTTAGCACCATGAATCTGAAGTGACTGGACATGTGAATTAGTAACCAGTAGGACGAGGAGCTGAAGACAAAAAAAGAAAAAAGGCAAGAAACCAGTTCTCGATTTTCTAAGATGGAAATGCAAGTCTTTCTTCTTCCAAAAGAAAAAAGTCATTGAACCCTTTCCTTGAAAATAAAACTGCAAGGGGCCACATGTTGCAAAGAAGGGTTTTAACCGTGATGTCACTACACAATCATGTGTAGCCATCAGTTGTTAAGTGCACTGCAAATAGTTCACACCTTAACAATTATGTTACCAAAGTTCGCAGTTGAGAAATATAGACACACACACATATACATATATATACATGTAAGAAAAGAGTAGAGTGTGTGCCAATTGCTCACTGTACTATTGACAATATCACTCTTACAACTGAAAGCATGACTAGGAGAGAGAAGGTGGTGTGACCCTAGATTGCTAGAGTCACAGCAAGAAAAGTTAAGAAAGTGCCATCAGGTCATTTGGACAAAAGAATGCTATATGGCTGTTGGGTTTATAAGAGATCCATTGGAGAAAAACAAGTCACTACATTAAATTATTTTCTACTTACCTGCATCACCCTCTCCAAGAACACATATTCTAAAATGAGACAAGTTATTACATTAAAAATGACCGGCTCTGGCATTTGGAAAACTACACCAAATAATGAAGTAAAAACTGGGTTACAAACATCCTGGTATCAACTCCAACTACCGTCTTTTACCAAACTAAAACTCTAATGATCACTAATTCACTTGCAATCTAGTGCTCCTCCCATATACAAAATCAACAACTTCCAATGTGTCATAACTTTTTTAAAATTTCCCTAACATTTTAGAGGATAATGTAAATATGTCTCCTGGAAAAGTTGAGAAAGATGGAGACACTAGGAAAGGAAAAGACGAAAATACTCCCCTAATCAATGATGTAAAACACAAGGCATGAACAACTGTTAAAAGAATTCTCTATGACATTGATCAAGTCTACTATCTCTACGCCTGGCTCTTTCCTATCAGTCATTTGATACATAAACAAATAGAATAGTGTATTTCATGGGATCAATTCTTTTAGTGGCGTGCTTTCCCTTTGACCACTACATATGCTTTTATGTGTTTGCTTTATTTTCAGGCGGCGTCACATCAGAACACCCTCATCTCGGCAGATCTTTGCCTTAAGGAACCCTACCTCGGCCCTTGATCAACTGTACTCTGTGTTATGGTCAACTCAGAGCCCTACATGGATCAGTGTTTCCTACCGCCTCTCTCCCGTGCGTGGCTCATGTCAGGGAGTATAGTCCACCGAGTGAACAGTAAGCAGTCTTCCCAAAGCATCAGATATGAAAAGGAGGAGACGCGGGGTTGGGTGTGGGACCCCATTCCGTGCCTCAGTGCAGACAAGCTAGAGGTCAATGCATCCCTCCAGAGACTGGGAGAAAAACAGGAGGTTATGAGCACGAGGTTCCCTCTGCAGGCCTTGAAGCAGGGACCTGGAATCAAACTGCTGACACCGTGGATCGTGGTTGGTTTGACAGGGAACTCACGAGGAAGATAAGGACGTGAAATAATGAAAATCATAAGAACAGCAGCGAACACTTCTACTGAGCCAAGGACTGCACCCTGAATGTAAACTCTGTGCTGGAACATATCTTAACTCACATGACCCTGAAAGCATCCCGACGTAGTCAATGTTGTTCTTTGCACCATTTGCTAGATGAAGAGACTGGGTACAGTGGCTAGAAAACTCAGCCAGGTTACAAAGCGGATAAATGGCCGAGCCCAAGCTCAGTGCTCCTCTGTGATGCTCTTGGACTACAACTCCAAGTGAAGTCTCTAACGACTATCTCCGCTCGCACTGCCAACACCATCGTCCTCCGTGGAGTGGATGGAGGCAGGCGTGGGCAGGGCAGGGAGCCGGGTGTGGCAGGCCGCCAGATCTAAGGTCTGGCACACAGGTTGCCAGGTGGCTCCCTCCTCTGAGGGGGCCCAGCACACGCCCCAGGGGACTTGGCGGCAGGCCCCAGGGCCCTTTCCCCCGGATCTTGTCCACTTGAAAGGGGCCTGGCCCAGGTGGCCGGTTGGGCTGGTTGGCCAGCCTCCTTTGGACAAAGCAGGCGAGCCCAGCCAGCCTTCCAGTCGCCCCCGGCGTGGCACCAGCGCCCTCAGGCCGAGGGCCTCACGCGTGCCCTCCAACGCGGATTTCTCCTCAGAGCCGTGGCCTGGGCACTAGGAAGGCCAGGCCCTCCCGACTCCAGAGATGATGCTGGGACCCGTCGCCGGAAGGGCCTGCCCGTGTGGCAGCGGCTCCCCAAGCCGGCGGCCTGCTGGGGCCTCACTCACTGCTTGGCCATAAGCCTGTCTCGGCCCTTCGGATTCCACAGAGCCTTTCCTCCACCTGGCTGGAGTCGACAAGTGCGGGCGTGGGGTGAGGCCGTGGTTTTGCCTTTCCAGGAAGAAATGAGGCCCGGGCAAAAGCAGCTGGCCGAGGCAGAGCCTTGACCTGGCACCCCAGTCGGCCTTTGGCCACCAGGTCCAGACCACCGCTTCCAAAGAAGGGAAGCGGCCGGCCAGCTGATTGCAAGTGGGGGATGGGAGGGAGACAACAGCTGAAGCCAAGTCCAGCAGGGCGTTGGCGTTCCTTCTTCAGCTGGGACTGGCCTGGCCTGGCGGGCGGGCGGGGCCTTCACTGAGGACCCCCGAGGCCCGCCCTAGGCCCTGGCGGTGGCGGGTGGCGCATGCGCCCTTGGCCTCAGGGGTTGAACCCAAGCCCACAGGGCACTCAAAGCAGCCGGAGAAAGAAGGGGCCAGGGGAGAGGAAGGCAGGTAGGCGAGGCGGGCAGGGCTCGCCCACCTCTTCTCCTCAGGTCCCCGAGAGAGAAAGAGAGAGAGAGAGAGAGAGAGAGTGAGAGACAGACAGACAGACAGGCAGGGAAAGAGTGAGAGATCCCTGACCTCTGAGTATCTGCATCCACCACTGCTGCCAACTCACAGGCCATCCCACTTCCCCCCCTCCATCCCCATCCCCAGGCGCGGCCCCCCGGGGCCAGCCACACCACGGAGAGGCCCCTTCATGGTCACCTCCGTGCTGTCCCTTCCGGGCCTGACCCCACTGCAGGGGAACCGGTTCAGACAATCCAATCGTCTACATGTCCCTCTCCATGACAATTGTCTTCTCCAGTCTCACATGCCCAAACCGCACCCCCAACATCCTCCTTTGTCTGCAGCTGGAGATAGGAGGAGAATCTCTGCCATTGTGTTGAGAGACTCAGTTTCGCGGGTTTCTCCCCTGTACACGTGTTCTGAAGCTGGGTATTATTTTCTCCAGCGAACCTGTCTTGTGAAGGATTTGGCCAGCCATAAGAAGCTTCAGGGAAGAGGCGGAGGGGCTTCTCTCTCCGCCCCCGACAGCCCTGAGCTGGGTCAGTGCCTCAGACCTGGCCAGGGGCAGCCCATCCCCCGGCGCCCTCTCCCGGGGCATCCCAGGAAAGCTTCACAGCCAGCCCCACCCCACTCGCCACTGCCAGGACCATCGGCCTCCCTCGGGAGGACGGGGCAGGACAGGGAACCGGGTGTGGGAGGCCGCCAGATCTCAGCTCTGGCACACAGGCTGCCAGGCTGCCTGGTCCTCTGAGGGGGCCCAGCACACGCCCCAGGAAACTTGGCGGCAGGCCCCGGGGCTCTCTCCTCTGGAACTCGTCCACTTGAAAGGGGCCTGGCCCAGGTGGCTGGTTCGACCGGTTGGAAAGAAATCTTTTTCTTCTCTGAGAGACTGTTGCTTGTCATCTCCTGGACATGAGATGACAGACAATTGTTCCCATTTCCCTTTCTACTTGAAACCTGATGGATACATTGCCCACTGCCTTTAGAGACTGCAGGTCTTTCTGAAACTCTTTTCAGTGCGCTGGCTCACTTCAGCATCATTTCATTGTTCCATCCGAAATTCCTTTCAGTTGGATCTATTTTCCTTTCTAATCCTTTTGTATACCTAGATATTTAAAAGCTGCTCAAATCTGTAGTGGAGAAAAGTTGGGTTACAACTCTTTCAGACAGCATGTAAACCCACATTTTAGGGTTTCTACACAAAACGTCTCTGCCATGTTTCTAGCAGCTCTCCTTCCATATATTTTCCTCCAGGACTTCCTGTGACAAAATTGCCTTTCTAAAAGCCAGTCCTCCGTTCACTCTCTTGGCCAGTCACGTTTCCATAGAAAGAAAAAGGACTGGATTTTCCAAAGATGCAACAAGAATGATCAAGTCCCGATTCACACCTAGATATCCTGCTCCTGTTCTCCATGAATTGCAAAATTGAAGTTAATTATCTCGTTCATTTTGTCTAAATCTATTGGGTCACTTTGGCACTGAGCCCCTAAGCTGGTCCACAGCCTGCTTCAGCAGACACCAAACTCTCTCTCAAGTGCCTGCATTCGTGTGCTGAGTAGGTATTGTATTTATTTAGATCGTATTCAACAAAAGATCTTCACGGATTCACTCAAGTACTTAAGCATCTACTATGTGCCCAAAGGTCTTGAAATGTTGGGGGTCTGCAAGGAAGACAGATATGCCTAAACAGATAAATTACACTACTGAAATCATTTGAATGAAAGAGATGTGAATAAACTGCCGTGGGACTCCAGGCAAAGAACCCCCATGGGTTGACCTACAACTAAGAGATACAGCTCTGTCCTGGGGCTCTGAGGAGAAAAACAGCCACCATGGGGGGTGGACAGGCTCTGTACCATCTAAGGAAAGGAAAAGGAAGGGAGAGAAGATAAAGAGAAAACAAGAGAAACGGAAAGGTTTTCTTCTTCTGAGTGTTTCTGCCACCCACTTTTGGAGCACACTGCTTGCTGATGTCCTTTCCGGCCAGTCTTATCCTTCAGCCGGCTTCAGGAGACTTCACCAATTCGATTGTAAGGAGCTGGGCTCCTCCGTGCAGGCAATGCCAACTCCGGAGGGAGCCAGGAGGGGAGCCAAAGATTCACAGGACTCTGCAGCCCTTCTGCAGCTCACTGGTGTGGAGGGGCACCGAGGCTTCACCTTGGCCTCTGTCTCCAAGTTCACATAAAGGAGGGTCGGTTCCTTCCTCGCTAGATGAGCGTGGAGAGAAACCTCCTTCACAGAAGGGATTATGGAATAATTAAAGTCAGAGCCTTGAACAAGGCAAAGGGTTAGCACCATGAATCTGAAGTGACTGGACATGTGAATTAGTAACCAGTAGGACGAGGAGCTGAAGACAAAAAAAGAAAAAAGGCAAGAAACCAGTTCTCGATTTTCTAAGATGGAAATGCAAGTCTTTCTTCTTCCAAAAGAAAAAAGTCATTGAACCCTTTCCTTGAAAATAAAACTGCAAGGGGCCACATGTTGCAAAGAAGGGTTTTAACCGTGATGTCACTACACAATCATGTGTAGCCATCAGTTGTTAAGTGCACTGCAAATAGTTCACACCTTAACAATTATGTTACCAAAGTTCGCAGTTGAGAAATATAGACACACACACATATACATATATATACATGTAAGAAAAGAGTAGAGTGTGTGCCAATTGCTCACTGTACTATTGACAATATCACTCTTACAACTGAAAGCATGACTAGGAGAGAGAAGGTGGTGTGACCCTAGATTGCTAGAGTCACAGCAAGAAAAGTTAAGAAAGTGCCATCAGGTCATTTGGACAAAAGAATGCTATATGGCTGTTGGGTTTATAAGAGATCCATTGGAGAAAAACAAGTCACTACATTAAATTATTTTCTACTTACCTGCATCACCCTCTCCAAGAACACATATTCTAAAATGAGACAAGTTATTACATTAAAAATGACCGGCTCTGGCATTTGGAAAACTACACCAAATAATGAAGTAAAAACTGGGTTACAAACATCCTGGTATCAACTCCAACTACCGTCTTTTACCAAACTAAAACTCTAATGATCACTAATTCACTTGCAATCTAGTGCTCCTCCCATATACAAAATCAACAACTTCCAATGTGTCATAACTTTTTTAAAATTTCCCTAACATTTTAGAGGATAATGTAAATATGTCTCCTGGAAAAGTTGAGAAAGATGGAGACACTAGGAAAGGAAAAGACGAAAATACTCCCCTAATCAATGATGTAAAACACAAGGCATGAACAACTGTTAAAAGAATTCTCTATGACATTGATCAAGTCTACTATCTCTACGCCTGGCTCTTTCCTATCAGTCATTTGATACATAAACAAATAGAATAGTGTATTTCATGGGATCAATTCTTTTAGTGGCGTGCTTTCCCTTTGACCACTACATATGCTTTTATGTGTTTGCTTTATTTTCAGGCGGCGTCACATCAGAACACCCTCATCTCGGCAGATCTTTGCCTTAAGGAACCCTACCTCGGCCCTTGATCAACTGTACTCTGTGTTATGGTCAACTCAGAGCCCTACATGGATCAGTGTTTCCTACCGCCTCTCTCCCGTGCGTGGCTCATGTCAGGGAGTATAGTCCACCGAGTGAACAGTAAGCAGTCTTCCCAAAGCATCAGATATGAAAAGGAGGAGACGCGGGGTTGGGTGTGGGACCCCATTCCGTGCCTCAGTGCAGACAAGCTAGAGGTCAATGCATCCCTCCAGAGACTGGGAGAAAAACAGGAGGTTATGAGCACGAGGTTCCCTCTGCAGGCCTTGAAGCAGGGACCTGGAATCAAACTGCTGACACCGTGGATCGTGGTTGGTTTGACAGGGAACTCACGAGGAAGATAAGGACGTGAAATAATGAAAATCATAAGAACAGCAGCGAACACTTCTACTGAGCCAAGGACTGCACCCTGAATGTAAACTCTGTGCTGGAACATATCTTAACTCACATGACCCTGAAAGCATCCCGACGTAGTCAATGTTGTTCTTTGCACCATTTGCTAGATGAAGAGACTGGGTACAGTGGCTAGAAAACTCAGCCAGGTTACAAAGCGGATAAATGGCCGAGCCCAAGCTCAGTGCTCCTCTGTGATGCTCTTGGACTACAACTCCAAGTGAAGTCTCTAACGACTATCTCCGCTCGCACTGCCAACACCATCGTCCTCCGTGGAGTGGATGGAGGCAGGCGTGGGCAGGGCAGGGAGCCGGGTGTGGCAGGCCGCCAGATCTAAGGTCTGGCACACAGGTTGCCAGGTGGCTCCCTCCTCTGAGGGGGCCCAGCACACGCCCCAGGGGACTTGGCGGCAGGCCCCAGGGCCCTTTCCCCCGGATCTTGTCCACTTGAAAGGGGCCTGGCCCAGGTGGCCGGTTGGGCTGGTTGGCCAGCCTCCTTTGGACAAAGCAGGCGAGCCCAGCCAGCCTTCCAGTCGCCCCCGGCGTGGCACCAGCGCCCTCAGGCCGAGGGCCTCACGCGTGCCCTCCAACGCGGATTTCTCCTCAGAGCCGTGGCCTGGGCACTAGGAAGGCCAGGCCCTCCCGACTCCAGAGATGATGCTGGGACCCGTCGCCGGAAGGGCCTGCCCGTGTGGCAGCGGCTCCCCAAGCCGGCGGCCTGCTGGGGCCTCACTCACTGCTTGGCCATAAGCCTGTCTCGGCCCTTCGGATTCCACAGAGCCTTTCCTCCACCTGGCTGGAGTCGACAAGTGCGGGCGTGGGGTGAGGCCGTGGTTTTGCCTTTCCAGGAAGAAATGAGGCCCGGGCAAAAGCAGCTGGCCGAGGCAGAGCCTTGACCTGGCACCCCAGTCGGCCTTTGGCCACCAGGTCCAGACCACCGCTTCCAAAGAAGGGAAGCGGCCGGCCAGCTGATTGCAAGTGGGGGATGGGAGGGAGACAACAGCTGAAGCCAAGTCCAGCAGGGCGTTGGCGTTCCTTCTTCAGCTGGGACTGGCCTGGCCTGGCGGGCGGGCGGGGCCTTCACTGAGGACCCCCGAGGCCCGCCCTAGGCCCTGGCGGTGGCGGGTGGCGCATGCGCCCTTGGCCTCAGGGGTTGAACCCAAGCCCACAGGGCACTCAAAGCAGCCGGAGAAAGAAGGGGCCAGGGGAGAGGAAGGCAGGTAGGCGAGGCGGGCAGGGCTCGCCCACCTCTTCTCCTCAGGTCCCCGAGAGAGAAAGAGAGAGAGAGAGAGAGAGAGTGAGAGACAGACAGACAGACAGGCAGGGAAAGAGTGAGAGATCCCTGACCTCTGAGTATCTGCATCCACCACTGCTGCCAACTCACAGGCCATCCCACTTCCCCCCCTCCATCCCCATCCCCAGGCGCGGCCCCCCGGGGCCAGCCACACCACGGAGAGGCCCCTTCATGGTCACCTCCGTGCTGTCCCTTCCGGGCCTGACCCCACTGCAGGGGAACCGGTTCAGACAATCCAATCGTCTACATGTCCCTCTCCATGACAATTGTCTTCTCCAGTCTCACATGCCCAAACCGCACCCCCAACATCCTCCTTTGTCTGCAGCTGGAGATAGGAGGAGAATCTCTGCCATTGTGTTGAGAGACTCAGTTTCGCGGGTTTCTCCCCTGTACACGTGTTCTGAAGCTGGGTATTATTTTCTCCAGCGAACCTGTCTTGTGAAGGATTTGGCCAGCCATAAGAAGCTTCAGGGAAGAGGCGGAGGGGCTTCTCTCTCCGCCCCCGACAGCCCTGAGCTGGGTCAGTGCCTCAGACCTGGCCAGGGGCAGCCCATCCCCCGGCGCCCTCTCCCGGGGCATCCCAGGAAAGCTTCACAGCCAGCCCCACCCCACTCGCCACTGCCAGGACCATCGGCCTCCCTCGGGAGGACGGGGCAGGACAGGGAACCGGGTGTGGGAGGTCGCCAGATCTCAGCTCTGGCACACAGGCTGCCAGGCTGCCTGGTCCTCTGAGGGGGCCCAGCACACGCCCCAGGAAACTTGGCGGCAGGCCCCGGGGCTCTCTCCTCTGGAACTCGTCCACTTGAAAGGGGCCTGGCCCAGGTGGCTGGTTCGACCGGTTGGAAAGAAATCTTTTTCTTCTCTGAGAGACTGTTGCTTGTCATCTCCTGGACATGAGATGACAGACAATTGTTCCCATTTCCCTTTCTACTTGAAACCTGATGGATACATTGCCCACTGCCTTTAGAGACTGCAGGTCTTTCTGAAACTCTTTTCAGTGCGCTGGCTCACTTCAGCATCATTTCATTGTTCCATCCGAAATTCCTTTCAGTTGGATCTATTTTCCTTTCTAATCCTTTTGTATACCTAGATATTTAAAAGCTGCTCAAATCTGTAGTGGAGAAAAGTTGGGTTACAACTCTTTCAGACAGCATGTAAACCCACATTTTAGGGTTTCTACACAAAACGTCTCTGCCATGTTTCTAGCAGCTCTCCTTCCATATATTTTCCTCCAGGACTTCCTGTGACAAAATTGCCTTTCTAAAAGCCAGTCCTCCGTTCACTCTCTTGGCCAGTCACGTTTCCATAGAAAGAAAAAGGACTGGATTTTCCAAAGATGCAACAAGAATGATCAAGTCCCGATTCACACCTAGATATCCTGCTCCTGTTCTCCATGAATTGCAAAATTGAAGTTAATTATCTCGTTCATTTTGTCTAAATCTATTGGGTCACTTTGGCACTGAGCCCCTAAGCTGGTCCACAGCCTGCTTCAGCAGACACCAAACTCTCTCTCAAGTGCCTGCATTCGTGTGCTGAGTAGGTATTGTATTTATTTAGATCGTATTCAACAAAAGATCTTCACGGATTCACTCAAGTACTTAAGCATCTACTATGTGCCCAAAGGTCTTGAAATGTTGGGGGTCTGCAAGGAAGACAGATATGCCTAAACAGATAAATTACACTACTGAAATCATTTGAATGAAAGAGATGTGAATAAACTGCCGTGGGACTCCAGGCAAAGAACCCCCATGGGTTGACCTACAACTAAGAGATACAGCTCTGTCCTGGGGCTCTGAGGAGAAAAACAGCCACCATGGGGGGTGGACAGGCTCTGTACCATCTAAGGAAAGGAAAAGGAAGGGAGAGAAGATAAAGAGAAAACAAGAGAAACGGAAAGGTTTTCTTCTTCTGAGTGTTTCTGCCACCCACTTTTGGAGCACACTGCTTGCTGATGTCCTTTCCGGCCAGTCTTATCCTTCAGCCGGCTTCAGGAGACTTCACCAATTCGATTGTAAGGAGCTGGGCTCCTCCGTGCAGGCAATGCCAACTCCGGAGGGAGCCAGGAGGGGAGCCAAAGATTCACAGGACTCTGCAGCCCTTCTGCAGCTCACTGGTGTGGAGGGGCACCGAGGCTTCACCTTGGCCTCTGTCTCCAAGTTCACATAAAGGAGGGTCGGTTCCTTCCTCGCTAGATGAGCGTGGAGAGAAACCTCCTTCACAGAAGGGATTATGGAATAATTAAAGTCAGAGCCTTGAACAAGGCAAAGGGTTAGCACCATGAATCTGAAGTGACTGGACATGTGAATTAGTAACCAGTAGGACGAGGAGCTGAAGACAAAAAAAGAAAAAAGGCAAGAAACCAGTTCTCGATTTTCTAAGATGGAAATGCAAGTCTTTCTTCTTCCAAAAGAAAAAAGTCATTGAACCCTTTCCTTGAAAATAAAACTGCAAGGGGCCACATGTTGCAAAGAAGGGTTTTAACCGTGATGTCACTACACAATCATGTGTAGCCATCAGTTGTTAAGTGCACTGCAAATAGTTCACACCTTAACAATTATGTTACCAAAGTTCGCAGTTGAGAAATATAGACACACACACATATACATATATATACATGTAAGAAAAGAGTAGAGTGTGTGCCAATTGCTCACTGTACTATTGACAATATCACTCTTACAACTGAAAGCATGACTAGGAGAGAGAAGGTGGTGTGACCCTAGATTGCTAGAGTCACAGCAAGAAAAGTTAAGAAAGTGCCATCAGGTCATTTGGACAAAAGAATGCTATATGGCTGTTGGGTTTATAAGAGATCCATTGGAGAAAAACAAGTCACTACATTAAATTATTTTCTACTTACCTGCATCACCCTCTCCAAGAACACATATTCTAAAATGAGACAAGTTATTACATTAAAAATGACCGGCTCTGGCATTTGGAAAACTACACCAAATAATGAAGTAAAAACTGGGTTACAAACATCCTGGTATCAACTCCAACTACCGTCTTTTACCAAACTAAAACTCTAATGATCACTAATTCACTTGCAATCTAGTGCTCCTCCCATATACAAAATCAACAACTTCCAATGTGTCATAACTTTTTTAAAATTTCCCTAACATTTTAGAGGATAATGTAAATATGTCTCCTGGAAAAGTTGAGAAAGATGGAGACACTAGGAAAGGAAAAGACGAAAATACTCCCCTAATCAATGATGTAAAACACAAGGCATGAACAACTGTTAAAAGAATTCTCTATGACATTGATCAAGTCTACTATCTCTACGCCTGGCTCTTTCCTATCAGTCATTTGATACATAAACAAATAGAATAGTGTATTTCATGGGATCAATTCTTTTAGTGGCGTGCTTTCCCTTTGACCACTACATATGCTTTTATGTGTTTGCTTTATTTTCAGGCGGCGTCACATCAGAACACCCTCATCTCGGCAGATCTTTGCCTTAAGGAACCCTACCTCGGCCCTTGATCAACTGTACTCTGTGTTATGGTCAACTCAGAGCCCTACATGGATCAGTGTTTCCTACCGCCTCTCTCCCGTGCGTGGCTCATGTCAGGGAGTATAGTCCACCGAGTGAACAGTAAGCAGTCTTCCCAAAGCATCAGATATGAAAAGGAGGAGACGCGGGGTTGGGTGTGGGACCCCATTCCGTGCCTCAGTGCAGACAAGCTAGAGGTCAATGCATCCCTCCAGAGACTGGGAGAAAAACAGGAGGTTATGAGCACGAGGTTCCCTCTGCAGGCCTTGAAGCAGGGACCTGGAATCAAACTGCTGACACCGTGGATCGTGGTTGGTTTGACAGGGAACTCACGAGGAAGATAAGGACGTGAAATAATGAAAATCATAAGAACAGCAGCGAACACTTCTACTGAGCCAAGGACTGCACCCTGAATGTAAACTCTGTGCTGGAACATATCTTAACTCACATGACCCTGAAAGCATCCCGACGTAGTCAATGTTGTTCTTTGCACCATTTGCTAGATGAAGAGACTGGGTACAGTGGCTAGAAAACTCAGCCAGGTTACAAAGCGGATAAATGGCCGAGCCCAAGCTCAGTGCTCCTCTGTGATGCTCTTGGACTACAACTCCAAGTGAAGTCTCTAACGACTATCTCCGCTCGCACTGCCAACACCATCGTCCTCCGTGGAGTGGATGGAGGCAGGCGTGGGCAGGGCAGGGAGCCGGGTGTGGCAGGCCGCCAGATCTAAGGTCTGGCACACAGGTTGCCAGGTGGCTCCCTCCTCTGAGGGGGCCCAGCACACGCCCCAGGGGACTTGGCGGCAGGCCCCAGGGCCCTTTCCCCCGGATCTTGTCCACTTGAAAGGGGCCTGGCCCAGGTGGCCGGTTGGGCTGGTTGGCCAGCCTCCTTTGGACAAAGCAGGCGAGCCCAGCCAGCCTTCCAGTCGCCCCCGGCGTGGCACCAGCGCCCTCAGGCCGAGGGCCTCACGCGTGCCCTCCAACGCGGATTTCTCCTCAGAGCCGTGGCCTGGGCACTAGGAAGGCCAGGCCCTCCCGACTCCAGAGATGATGCTGGGACCCGTCGCCGGAAGGGCCTGCCCGTGTGGCAGCGGCTCCCCAAGCCGGCGGCCTGCTGGGGCCTCACTCACTGCTTGGCCATAAGCCTGTCTCGGCCCTTCGGATTCCACAGAGCCTTTCCTCCACCTGGCTGGAGTCGACAAGTGCGGGCGTGGGGTGAGGCCGTGGTTTTGCCTTTCCAGGAAGAAATGAGGCCCGGGCAAAAGCAGCTGGCCGAGGCAGAGCCTTGACCTGGCACCCCAGTCGGCCTTTGGCCACCAGGTCCAGACCACCGCTTCCAAAGAAGGGAAGCGGCCGGCCAGCTGATTGCAAGTGGGGGATGGGAGGGAGACAACAGCTGAAGCCAAGTCCAGCAGGGCGTTGGCGTTCCTTCTTCAGCTGGGACTGGCCTGGCCTGGCGGGCGGGCGGGGCCTTCACTGAGGACCCCCGAGGCCCGCCCTAGGCCCTGGCGGTGGCGGGTGGCGCATGCGCCCTTGGCCTCAGGGGTTGAACCCAAGCCCACAGGGCACTCAAAGCAGCCGGAGAAAGAAGGGGCCAGGGGAGAGGAAGGCAGGTAGGCGAGGCGGGCAGGGCTCGCCCACCTCTTCTCCTCAGGTCCCCGAGAGAGAAAGAGAGAGAGAGAGAGAGAGAGAGTGAGAGACAGACAGACAGACAGGCAGGGAAAGAGTGAGAGATCCCTGACCTCTGAGTATCTGCATCCACCACTGCTGCCAACTCACAGGCCATCCCACTTCCCCCCCTCCATCCCCATCCCCAGGCGCGGCCCCCCGGGGCCAGCCACACCACGGAGAGGCCCCTTCATGGTCACCTCCGTGCTGTCCCTTCCGGGCCTGACCCCACTGCAGGGGAACCGGTTCAGACAATCCAATCGTCTACATGTCCCTCTCCATGACAATTGTCTTCTCCAGTCTCACATGCCCAAACCGCACCCCCAACATCCTCCTTTGTCTGCAGCTGGAGATAGGAGGAGAATCTCTGCCATTGTGTTGAGAGACTCAGTTTCGCGGGTTTCTCCCCTGTACACGTGTTCTGAAGCTGGGTATTATTTTCTCCAGCGAACCTGTCTTGTGAAGGATTTGGCCAGCCATAAGAAGCTTCAGGGAAGAGGCGGAGGGGCTTCTCTCTCCGCCCCCGACAGCCCTGAGCTGGGTCAGTGCCTCAGACCTGGCCAGGGGCAGCCCATCCCCCGGCGCCCTCTCCCGGGGCATCCCAGGAAAGCTTCACAGCCAGCCCCACCCCACTCGCCACTGCCAGGACCATCGGCCTCCCTCGGGAGGACGGGGCAGGACAGGGAACCGGGTGTGGGAGGCCGCCAGATCTCAGCTCTGGCACACAGGCTGCCAGGCTGCCTGGTCCTCTGAGGGGGCCCAGCACACGCCCCAGGAAACTTGGCGGCAGGCCCCGGGGCTCTCTCCTCTGGAACTCGTCCACTTGAAAGGGGCCTGGCCCAGGTGGCTGGTTCGACCGGTTGGAAAGAAATCTTTTTCTTCTCTGAGAGACTGTTGCTTGTCATCTCCTGGACATGAGATGACAGACAATTGTTCCCATTTCCCTTTCTACTTGAAACCTGATGGATACATTGCCCACTGCCTTTAGAGACTGCAGGTCTTTCTGAAACTCTTTTCAGTGCGCTGGCTCACTTCAGCATCATTTCATTGTTCCATCCGAAATTCCTTTCAGTTGGATCTATTTTCCTTTCTAATCCTTTTGTATACCTAGATATTTAAAAGCTGCTCAAATCTGTAGTGGAGAAAAGTTGGGTTACAACTCTTTCAGACAGCATGTAAACCCACATTTTAGGGTTTCTACACAAAACGTCTCTGCCATGTTTCTAGCAGCTCTCCTTCCATATATTTTCCTCCAGGACTTCCTGTGACAAAATTGCCTTTCTAAAAGCCAGTCCTCCGTTCACTCTCTTGGCCAGTCACGTTTCCATAGAAAGAAAAAGGACTGGATTTTCCAAAGATGCAACAAGAATGATCAAGTCCCGATTCACACCTAGATATCCTGCTCCTGTTCTCCATGAATTGCAAAATTGAAGTTAATTATCTCGTTCATTTTGTCTAAATCTATTGGGTCACTTTGGCACTGAGCCCCTAAGCTGGTCCACAGCCTGCTTCAGCAGACACCAAACTCTCTCTCAAGTGCCTGCATTCGTGTGCTGAGTAGGTATTGTATTTATTTAGATCGTATTCAACAAAAGATCTTCACGGATTCACTCAAGTACTTAAGCATCTACTATGTGCCCAAAGGTCTTGAAATGTTGGGGGTCTGCAAGGAAGACAGATATGCCTAAACAGATAAATTACACTACTGAAATCATTTGAATGAAAGAGATGTGAATAAACTGCCGTGGGACTCCAGGCAAAGAACCCCCATGGGTTGACCTACAACTAAGAGATACAGCTCTGTCCTGGGGCTCTGAGGAGAAAAACAGCCACCATGGGGGGTGGACAGGCTCTGTACCATCTAAGGAAAGGAAAAGGAAGGGAGAGAAGATAAAGAGAAAACAAGAGAAACGGAAAGGTTTTCTTCTTCTGAGTGTTTCTGCCACCCACTTTTGGAGCACACTGCTTGCTGATGTCCTTTCCGGCCAGTCTTATCCTTCAGCCGGCTTCAGGAGACTTCACCAATTCGATTGTAAGGAGCTGGGCTCCTCCGTGCAGGCAATGCCAACTCCGGAGGGAGCCAGGAGGGGAGCCAAAGATTCACAGGACTCTGCAGCCCTTCTGCAGCTCACTGGTGTGGAGGGGCACCGAGGCTTCACCTTGGCCTCTGTCTCCAAGTTCACATAAAGGAGGGTCGGTTCCTTCCTCGCTAGATGAGCGTGGAGAGAAACCTCCTTCACAGAAGGGATTATGGAATAATTAAAGTCAGAGCCTTGAACAAGGCAAAGGGTTAGCACCATGAATCTGAAGTGACTGGACATGTGAATTAGTAACCAGTAGGACGAGGAGCTGAAGACAAAAAAAGAAAAAAGGCAAGAAACCAGTTCTCGATTTTCTAAGATGGAAATGCAAGTCTTTCTTCTTCCAAAAGAAAAAAGTCATTGAACCCTTTCCTTGAAAATAAAACTGAAAGGGGCCACATGTTGCAAAGAAGGGTTTTAACCGTGATGTCACTACACAATCATGTGTAGCCATCAGTTGTTAAGTGCACTGCAAATAGTTCACACCTTAACAATTATGTTACCAAAGTTCGCAGTTGAGAAATATAGACACACACACATATACATATATATACATGTAAGAAAAGAGTAGAGTGTGTGCCAATTGCTCACTGTACTATTGACAATATCACTCTTACAACTGAAAGCATGACTAGGAGAGAGAAGGTGGTGTGACCCTAGATTGCTAGAGTCACAGCAAGAAAAGTTAAGAAAGTGCCATCAGGTCATTTGGACAAAAGAATGCTATATGGCTGTTGGGTTTATAAGAGATCCATTGGAGAAAAACAAGTCACTACATTAAATTATTTTCTACTTACCTGCATCACCCTCTCCAAGAACACATATTCTAAAATGAGACAAGTTATTACATTAAAAATGACCGGCTCTGGCATTTGGAAAACTACACCAAATAATGAAGTAAAAACTGGGTTACAAACATCCTGGTATCAACTCCAACTACCGTCTTTTACCAAACTAAAACTCTAATGATCACTAATTCACTTGCAATCTAGTGCTCCTCCCATATACAAAATCAACAACTTCCAATGTGTCATAACTTTTTTAAAATTTCCCTAACATTTTAGAGGATAATGTAAATATGTCTCCTGGAAAAGTTGAGAAAGATGGAGACACTAGGAAAGGAAAAGACGAAAATACTCCCCTAATCAATGATGTAAAACACAAGGCATGAACAACTGTTAAAAGAATTCTCTATGACATTGATCAAGTCTACTATCTCTACGCCTGGCTCTTTCCTATCAGTCATTTGATACATAAACAAATAGAATAGTGTATTTCATGGGATCAATTCTTTTAGTGGCGTGCTTTCCCTTTGACCACTACATATGCTTTTATGTGTTTGCTTTATTTTCAGGCGGCGTCACATCAGAACACCCTCATCTCGGCAGATCTTTGCCTTAAGGAACCCTACCTCGGCCCTTGATCAACTGTACTCTGTGTTATGGTCAACTCAGAGCCCTACATGGATCAGTGTTTCCTACCGCCTCTCTCCCGTGCGTGGCTCATGTCAGGGAGTATAGTCCACCGAGTGAACAGTAAGCAGTCTTCCCAAAGCATCAGATATGAAAAGGAGGAGACGCGGGGTTGGGTGTGGGACCCCATTCCGTGCCTCAGTGCAGACAAGCTAGAGGTCAATGCATCCCTCCAGAGACTGGGAGAAAAACAGGAGGTTATGAGCACGAGGTTCCCTCTGCAGGCCTTGAAGCAGGGACCTGGAATCAAACTGCTGACACCGTGGATCGTGGTTGGTTTGACAGGGAACTCACGAGGAAGATAAGGACGTGAAATAATGAAAATCATAAGAACAGCAGCGAACACTTCTACTGAGCCAAGGACTGCACCCTGAATGTAAACTCTGTGCTGGAACATATCTTAACTCACATGACCCTGAAAGCATCCCGACGTAGTCAATGTTGTTCTTTGCACCATTTGCTAGATGAAGAGACTGGGTACAGTGGCTAGAAAACTCAGCCAGGTTACAAAGCGGATAAATGGCCGAGCCCAAGCTCAGTGCTCCTCTGTGATGCTCTTGGACTACAACTCCAAGTGAAGTCTCTAACGACTATCTCCGCTCGCACTGCCAACACCATCGTCCTCCGTGGAGTGGATGGAGGCAGGCGTGGGCAGGGCAGGGAGCCGGGTGTGGCAGGCCGCCAGATCTAAGGTCTGGCACACAGGTTGCCAGGTGGCTCCCTCCTCTGAGGGGGCCCAGCACACGCCCCAGGGGACTTGGCGGCAGGCCCCAGGGCCCTTTCCCCCGGATCTTGTCCACTTGAAAGGGGCCTGGCCCAGGTGGCCGGTTGGGCTGGTTGGCCAGCCTCCTTTGGACAAAGCAGGCGAGCCCAGCCAGCCTTCCAGTCGCCCCCGGCGTGGCACCAGCGCCCTCAGGCCGAGGGCCTCACGCGTGCCCTCCAACGCGGATTTCTCCTCAGAGCCGTGGCCTGGGCACTAGGAAGGCCAGGCCCTCCCGACTCCAGAGATGATGCTGGGACCCGTCGCCGGAAGGGCCTGCCCGTGTGGCAGCGGCTCCCCAAGCCGGCGGCCTGCTGGGGCCTCACTCACTGCTTGGCCATAAGCCTGTCTCGGCCCTTCGGATTCCACAGAGCCTTTCCTCCACCTGGCTGGAGTCGACAAGTGCGGGCGTGGGGTGAGGCCGTGGTTTTGCCTTTCCAGGAAGAAATGAGGCCCGGGCAAAAGCAGCTGGCCGAGGCAGAGCCTTGACCTGGCACCCCAGTCGGCCTTTGGCCACCAGGTCCAGACCACCGCTTCCAAAGAAGGGAAGCGGCCGGCCAGCTGATTGCAAGTGGGGGATGGGAGGGAGACAACAGCTGAAGCCAAGTCCAGCAGGGCGTTGGCGTTCCTTCTTCAGCTGGGACTGGCCTGGCCTGGCGGGCGGGCGGGGCCTTCACTGAGGACCCCCGAGGCCCGCCCTAGGCCCTGGCGGTGGCGGGTGGCGCATGCGCCCTTGGCCTCAGGGGTTGAACCCAAGCCCACAGGGCACTCAAAGCAGCCGGAGAAAGAAGGGGCCAGGGGAGAGGAAGGCAGGTAGGCGAGGCGGGCAGGGCTCGCCCACCTCTTCTCCTCAGGTCCCCGAGAGAGAAAGAGAGAGAGAGAGAGAGAGAGAGTGAGAGACAGACAGACAGACAGGCAGGGAAAGAGTGAGAGATCCCTGACCTCTGAGTATCTGCATCCACCACTGCTGCCAACTCACAGGCCATCCCACTTCCCCCCCTCCATCCCCATCCCCAGGCGCGGCCCCCCGGGGCCAGCCACACCACGGAGAGGCCCCTTCATGGTCACCTCCGTGCTGTCCCTTCCGGGCCTGACCCCACTGCAGGGGAACCGGTTCAGACAACCCAATCGTCTACATGTCCCTCTCCATGACAATTGTCTTCTCCAGTCTCACATGCCCAAACCGCACCCCCAACATCCTCCTTTGTCTGCAGCTGGAGATAGGAGGAGAATCTCTGCCATTGTGTTGAGAGACTCAGTTTCGCGGGTTTCTCCCCTGTACACGTGTTCTGAAGCTGGGTATTATTTTCTCCAGCGAACCTGTCTTGTGAAGGATTTGGCCAGCCATAAGAAGCTTCAGGGAAGAGGCGGAGGGGCTTCTCTCTCCGCCCCCGACAGCCCTGAGCTGGGTCAGTGCCTCAGACCTGGCCAGGGGCAGCCCATCCCCCGGCGCCCTCTCCCGGGGCATCCCAGGAAAGCTTCACAGCCAGCCCCACCCCACTCGCCACTGCCAGGACCATCGGCCTCCCTCGGGAGGACGGGGCAGGACAGGGAACCGGGTGTGGGAGGCCGCCAGATCTCAGCTCTGGCACACAGGCTGCCAGGCTGCCTGGTCCTCTGAGGGGGCCCAGCACACGCCCCAGGAAACTTGGCGGCAGGCCCCGGGGCTCTCTCCTCTGGAACTCGTCCACTTGAAAGGGGCCTGGCCCAGGTGGCTGGTTCGACCGGTTGGAAAGAAATCTTTTTCTTCTCTGAGAGACTGTTGCTTGTCATCTCCTGGACATGAGATGACAGACAATTGTTCCCATTTCCCTTTCTACTTGAAACCTGATGGATACATTGCCCACTGCCTTTAGAGACTGCAGGTCTTTCTGAAACTCTTTTCAGTGCGCTGGCTCACTTCAGCATCATTTCATTGTTCCATCCGAAATTCCTTTCAGTTGGATCTATTTTCCTTTCTAATCCTTTTGTATACCTAGATATTTAAAAGCTGCTCAAATCTGTAGTGGAGAAAAGTTGGGTTACAACTCTTTCAGACAGCATGTAAACCCACATTTTAGGGTTTCTACACAAAACGTCTCTGCCATGTTTCTAGCAGCTCTCCTTCCATATATTTTCCTCCAGGACTTCCTGTGACAAAATTGCCTTTCTAAAAGCCAGTCCTCCGTTCACTCTCTTGGCCAGTCACGTTTCCATAGAAAGAAAAAGGACTGGATTTTCCAAAGATGCAACAAGAATGATCAAGTCCCGATTCACACCTAGATATCCTGCTCCTGTTCTCCATGAATTGCAAAATTGAAGTTAATTATCTCGTTCATTTTGTCTAAATCTATTGGGTCACTTTGGCACTGAGCCCCTAAGCTGGTCCACAGCCTGCTTCAGCAGACACCAAACTCTCTCTCAAGTGCCTGCATTCGTGTGCTGAGTAGGTATTGTATTTATTTAGATCGTATTCAACAAAAGATCTTCACGGATTCACTCAAGTACTTAAGCATCTACTATGTGCCCAAAGGTCTTGAAATGTTGGGGGTCTGCAAGGAAGACAGATATGCCTAAACAGATAAATTACACTACTGAAATCATTTGAATGAAAGAGATGTGAATAAACTGCCGTGGGACTCCAGGCAAAGAACCCCCATGGGTTGACCTACAACTAAGAGATACAGCTCTGTCCTGGGGCTCTGAGGAGAAAAACAGCCACCATGGGGGGTGGACAGGCTCTGTACCATCTAAGGAAAGGAAAAGGAAGGGAGAGAAGATAAAGAGAAAACAAGAGAAACGGAAAGGTTTTCTTCTTCTGAGTGTTTCTGCCACCCACTTTTGGAGCACACTGCTTGCTGATGTCCTTTCCGGCCAGTCTTATCCTTCAGCCGGCTTCAGGAGACTTCACCAATTCGATTGTAAGGAGCTGGGCTCCTCCGTGCAGGCAATGCCAACTCCGGAGGGAGCCAGGAGGGGAGCCAAAGATTCACAGGACTCTGCAGCCCTTCTGCAGCTCACTGGTGTGGAGGGGCACCGAGGCTTCACCTTGGCCTCTGTCTCCAAGTTCACATAAAGGAGGGTCGGTTCCTTCCTCGCTAGATGAGCGTGGAGAGAAACCTCCTTCACAGAAGGGATTATGGAATAATTAAAGTCAGAGCCTTGAACAAGGCAAAGGGTTAGCACCATGAATCTGAAGTGACTGGACATGTGAATTAGTAACCAGTAGGACGAGGAGCTGAAGACAAAAAAAGAAAAAAGGCAAGAAACCAGTTCTCGATTTTCTAAGATGGAAATGCAAGTCTTTCTTCTTCCAAAAGAAAAAAGTCATTGAACCCTTTCCTTGAAAATAAAACTGCAAGGGGCCACATGTTGCAAAGAAGGGTTTTAACCGTGATGTCACTACACAATCATGTGTAGCCATCAGTTGTTAAGTGCACTGCAAATAGTTCACACCTTAACAATTATGTTACCAAAGTTCGCAGTTGAGAAATATAGACACACACACATATACATATATATACATGTAAGAAAAGAGTAGAGTGTGTGCCAATTGCTCACTGTACTATTGACAATATCACTCTTACAACTGAAAGCATGACTAGGAGAGAGAAGGTGGTGTGACCCTAGATTGCTAGAGTCACAGCAAGAAAAGTTAAGAAAGTGCCATCAGGTCATTTGGACAAAAGAATGCTATATGGCTGTTGGGTTTATAAGAGATCCATTGGAGAAAAACAAGTCACTACATTAAATTATTTTCTACTTACCTGCATCACCCTCTCCAAGAACACATATTCTAAAATGAGACAAGTTATTACATTAAAAATGACCGGCTCTGGCATTTGGAAAACTACACCAAATAATGAAGTAAAAACTGGGTTACAAACATCCTGGTATCAACTCCAACTACCGTCTTTTACCAAACTAAAACTCTAATGATCACTAATTCACTTGCAATCTAGTGCTCCTCCCATATACAAAATCAACAACTTCCAATGTGTCATAACTTTTTTAAAATTTCCCTAACATTTTAGAGGATAATGTAAATATGTCTCCTGGAAAAGTTGAGAAAGATGGAGACACTAGGAAAGGAAAAGACGAAAATACTCCCCTAATCAATGATGTAAAACACAAGGCATGAACAACTGTTAAAAGAATTCTCTATGACATTGATCAAGTCTACTATCTCTACGCCTGGCTCTTTCCTATCAGTCATTTGATACATAAACAAATAGAATAGTGTATTTCATGGGATCAATTCTTTTAGTGGCGTGCTTTCCCTTTGACCACTACATATGCTTTTATGTGTTTGCTTTATTTTCAGGCGGCGTCACATCAGAACACCCTCATCTCGGCAGATCTTTGTCTTAAGGAACCCTACCTCGGCCCTTGATCAACTGTACTCTGTGTTATGGTCAACTCAGAGCCCTACATGGATCAGTGTTTCCTACCGCCTCTCTCCCGTGCGTGGCTCATGTCAGGGAGTATAGTCCACCGAGTGAACAGTAAGCAGTCTTCCCAAAGCATCAGATATGAAAAGGAGGAGACGCGGGGTTGGGTGTGGGACCCCATTCCGTGCCTCAGTGCAGACAAGCTAGAGGTCAATGCATCCCTCCAGAGACTGGGAGAAAAACAGGAGGTTATGAGCACGAGGTTCCCTCTGCAGGCCTTGAAGCAGGGACCTGGAATCAAACTGCTGACACCGTGGATCGTGGTTGGTTTGACAGGGAACTCACGAGGAAGATAAGGACGTGAAATAATGAAAATCATAAGAACAGCAGCGAACACTTCTACTGAGCCAAGGACTGCACCCTGAATGTAAACTCTGTGCTGGAACATATCTTAACTCACATGACCCTGAAAGCATCCCGACGTAGTCAATGTTGTTCTTTGCACCATTTGCTAGATGAAGAGACTGGGTACAGTGGCTAGAAAACTCAGCCAGGTTACAAAGCGGATAAATGGCCGAGCCCAAGCTCAGTGCTCCTCTGTGATGCTCTTGGACTACAACTCCAAGTGAAGTCTCTAACGACTATCTCCGCTCGCACTGCCAACACCATCGTCCTCCGTGGAGTGGATGGAGGCAGGCGTGGGCAGGGCAGGGAGCCGGGTGTGGCAGGCCGCCAGATCTAAGGTCTGGCACACAGGTTGCCAGGTGGCTCCCTCCTCTGAGGGGGCCCAGCACACGCCCCAGGGGACTTGGCGGCAGGCCCCAGGGCCCTTTCCCCCGGATCTTGTCCACTCGAAAGGGGCCTGGCCCAGGTGGCCGGTTGGGCTGGTTGGCCAGCCTCCTTTGGACAAAGCAGGCGAGCCCAGCCAGCCTTCCAGTCGCCCCCGGCGTGGCACCAGCGCCCTCAGGCCGAGGGCCTCACGCGTGCCCTCCAACGCGGATTTCTCCTCAGAGCCGTGGCCTGGGCACTAGGAAGGCCAGGCCCTCCCGACTCCAGAGATGATGCTGGGACCCGTCGCCGGAAGGGCCTGCCCGTGTGGCAGCGGCTCCCCAAGCCGGCGGCCTGCTGGGGCCTCACTCACTGCTTGGCCATAAGCCTGTCTCGGCCCTTCGGATTCCACAGAGCCTTTCCTCCACCTGGCTGGAGTCGACAAGTGCGGGCGTGGGGTGAGGCCGTGGTTTTGCCTTTCCAGGAAGAAATGAGGCCCGGGCAAAAGCAGCTGGCCGAGGCAGAGCCTTGACCTGGCACCCCAGTCGGCCTTTGGCCACCAGGTCCAGACCACCGCTTCCAAAGAAGGGAAGCGGCCGGCCAGCTGATTGCAAGTGGGGGATGGGAGGGAGACAACAGCTGAAGCCAAGTCCAGCAGGGCGTTGGCGTTCCTTCTTCAGCTGGGACTGGCCTGGCCTGGCGGGCGGGCGGGGCCTTCACTGAGGACCCCCGAGGCCCGCCCTAGGCCCTGGCGGTGGCGGGTGGCGCATGCGCCCTTGGCCTCAGGGGTTGAACCCAAGCCCACAGGGCACTCAAAGCAGCCGGAGAAAGAAGGGGCCAGGGGAGAGGAAGGCAGGTAGGCGAGGCGGGCAGGGCTCGCCCACCTCTTCTCCTCAGGTCCCCGAGAGAGAAAGAGAGAGAGAGAGAGAGTGAGAGACAGACAGACAGACAGGCAGGGAAAGAGTGAGAGATCCCTGACCTCTGAGTATCTGCATCCACCACTGCTGCCAACTCACAGGCCATCCCACTTCCCCCCCTCCATCCCCATCCCCAGGCGCGGCCCCCCGGGGCCAGCCACACCACGGAGAGGCCCCTTCATGGTCACCTCCGTGCTGTCCCTTCCGGGCCTGACCCCACTGCAGGGGAACCGGTTCAGACAACCCAATCGTCTACATGTCCCTCTCCATGACAATTGTCTTCTCCAGTCTCACATGCCCAAACCGCACCCCCAACATCCTCCTTTGTCTGCAGCTGGAGATAGGAGGAGAATCTCTGCCATTGTGTTGAGAGACTCAGTTTCGCGGGTTTCTCCCCTGTACACGTGTTCTGAAGCTGGGTATTATTTTCTCCAGCGAACCTGTCTTGTGAAGGATTTGGCCAGCCATAAGAAGCTTCAGGGAAGAGGCGGAGGGGCTTCTCTCTCCGCCCCCGACAGCCCTGAGCTGGGTCAGTGCCTCAGACCTGGCCAGGGGCAGCCCATCCCCCGGCGCCCTCTCCCGGGGCATCCCAGGAAAGCTTCACAGCCAGCCCCACCCCACTCGCCACTGCCAGGACCATCGGCCTCCCTCGGGAGGACGGGGCAGGACAGGGAACCGGGTGTGGGAGGCCGCCAGATCTCAGCTCTGGCACACAGGCTGCCAGGCTGCCTGGTCCTCTGAGGGGGCCCAGCACACGCCCCAGGAAACTTGGCGGCAGGCCCCGGGGCTCTCTCCTCTGGAACTCGTCCACTTGAAAGGGGCCTGGCCCAGGTGGCTGGTTCGACCGGTTGGAAAGAAATCTTTTTCTTCTCTGAGAGACTGTTGCTTGTCATCTCCTGGACATGAGATGACAGACAATTGTTCCCATTTCCCTTTCTACTTGAAACCTGATGGATACATTGCCCACTGCCTTTAGAGACTGCAGGTCTTTCTGAAACTCTTTTCAGTGCGCTGGCTCACTTCAGCATCATTTCATTGTTCCATCCGAAATTCCTTTCAGTTGGATCTATTTTCCTTTCTAATCCTTTTGTATACCTAGATATTTAAAAGCTGCTCAAATCTGTAGTGGAGAAAAGTTGGGTTACAACTCTTTCAGACAGCATGTAAACCCACATTTTAGGGTTTCTACACAAAACGTCTCTGCCATGTTTCTAGCAGCTCTCCTTCCATATATTTTCCTCCAGGACTTCCTGTGACAAAATTGCCTTTCTAAAAGCCAGTCCTCCGTTCACTCTCTTGGCCAGTCACGTTTCCATAGAAAGAAAAAGGACTGGATTTTCCAAAGATGCAACAAGAATGATCAAGTCCCGATTCACACCTAGATATCCTGCTCCTGTTCTCCATGAATTGCAAAATTGAAGTTAATTATCTCGTTCATTTTGTCTAAATCTATTGGGTCACTTTGGCACTGAGCCCCTAAGCTGGTCCACAGCCTGCTTCAGCAGACACCAAACTCTCTCTCAAGTGCCTGCATTCGTGTGCTGAGTAGGTATTGTATTTATTTAGATCGTATTCAACAAAAGATCTTCACGGATTCACTCAAGTACTTAAGCATCTACTATGTGCCCAAAGGTCTTGAAATGTTGGGGGTCTGCAAGGAAGACAGATATGCCTAAACAGATAAATTACACTACTGAAATCATTTGAATGAAAGAGATGTGAATAAACTGCCGTGGGACTCCAGGCAAAGAACCCCCATGGGTTGACCTACAACTAAGAGATACAGCTCTGTCCTGGGGCTCTGAGGAGAAAAACAGCCACCATGGGGGGTGGACAGGCTCTGTACCATCTAAGGAAAGGAAAAGGAAGGGAGAGAAGATAAAGAGAAAACAAGAGAAACGGAAAGGTTTTCTTCTTCTGAGTGTTTCTGCCACCCACTTTTGGAGCACACTGCTTGCTGATGTCCTTTCCGGCCAGTCTTATCCTTCAGCCGGCTTCAGGAGACTTCACCAATTCGATTGTAAGGAGCTGGGCTCCTCCGTGCAGGCAATGCCAACTCCGGAGGGAGCCAGGAGGGGAGCCAAAGATTCACAGGACTCTACAGCCCTTCTGCAGCTCACTGGTGTGGAGGGGCACCGAGGCTTCACCTTGGCCTCTGTCTCCAAGTTCACATAAAGGAGGGTCGGTTCCTTCCTCGCTAGATGAGCGTGGAGAGAAACCTCCTTCACAGAAGGGATTATGGAATAATTAAAGTCAGAGCCTTGAACAAGGCAAAGGGTTAGCACCATGAATCTGAAGTGACTGGACATGTGAATTAGTAACCAGTAGGACGAGGAGCTGAAGACAAAAAAAGAAAAAAGGCAAGAAACCAGTTCTCGATTTTCTAAGATGGAAATGCAAGTCTTTCTTCTTCCAAAAGAAAAAAGTCATTGAACCCTTTCCTTGAAAATAAAACTGAAAGGGGCCACATGTTGCAAAGAAGGGTTTTAACCGTGATGTCACTACACAATCATGTGTAGCCATCAGTTGTTAAGTGCACTGCAAATAGTTCACACCTTAACAATTATGTTACCAAAGTTCGCAGTTGAGAAATATAGACACACACACATATACATATATATACATGTAAGAAAAGAGTAGAGTGTGTGCCAATTGCTCACTGTACTATTGACAATATCACTCTTACAACTGAAAGCATGACTAGGAGAGAGAAGGTGGTGTGACCCTAGATTGCTAGAGTCACAGCAAGAAAAGTTAAGAAAGTGCCATCAGGTCATTTGGACAAAAGAATGCTATATGGCTGTTGGGTTTATAAGAGATCCATTGGAGAAAAACAAGTCACTACATTAAATTATTTTCTACTTACCTGCATCACCCTCTCCAAGAACACATATTCTAAAATGAGACAAGTTATTACATTAAAAATGACCGGCTCTGGCATTTGGAAAACTACACCAAATAATGAAGTAAAAACTGGGTTACAAACATCCTGGTATCAACTCCAACTACCGTCTTTTACCAAACTAAAACTCTAATGATCACTAATTCACTTGCAATCTAGTGCTCCTCCCATATACAAAATCAACAACTTCCAATGTGTCATAACTTTTTTAAAATTTCCCTAACATTTTAGAGGATAATGTAAATATGTCTCCTGGAAAAGTTGAGAAAGATGGAGACACTAGGAAAGGAAAAGACGAAAATACTCCCCTAATCAATGATGTAAAACACAAGGCATGAACAACTGTTAAAAGAATTCTCTATGACATTGATCAAGTCTACTATCTCTACGCCTGGCTCTTTCCTATCAGTCATTTGATACATAAACAAATAGAATAGTGTATTTCATGGGATCAATTCTTTTAGTGGCGTGCTTTCCCTTTGACCACTACATATGCTTTTATGTGTTTGCTTTATTTTCAGGCGGCGTCACATCAGAACACCCTCATCTCGGCAGATCTTTGCCTTAAGGAACCCTACCTCGGCCCTTGATCAACTGTACTCTGTGTTATGGTCAACTCAGAGCCCTACATGGATCAGTGTTTCCTACCGCCTCTCTCCCGTGCGTTGCTCATGTCAGGGAGTATAGTCCACCGAGTGAACAGTAAGCAGTCTTCCCAAAGCATCAGATATGAAAAGGAGGAGACGCGGGGTTGGGTGTGGGACCCCATTCCGTGCCTCAGTGCAGACAAGCTAGAGGTCAATGCATCCCTCCAGAGACTGGGAGAAAAACAGGAGGTTATGAGCACGAGGTTCCCTCTGCAGGCCTTGAAGCAGGGACCTGGAATCAAACTGCTGACACCGTGGATCGTGGTTGGTTTGACAGGGAACTCACGAGGAAGATAAGGACGTGAAATAATGAAAATCATAAGAACAGCAGCGAACACTTCTACTGAGCCAAGGACTGCACCCTGAATGTAAACTCTGTGCTGGAACATATCTTAACTCACATGACCCTGAAAGCATCCCGACGTAGTCAATGTTGTTCTTTGCACCATTTGCTAGATGAAGAGACTGGGTACAGTGGCTAGAAAACTCAGCCAGGTTACAAAGCGGATAAATGGCCGAGCCCAAGCTCAGTGCTCTTCTGTGATGCTCTTGGACTACAACTCCAAGTGAAGTCTCTAACGACTATCTCCGCTCGCACTGCCAACACCATCGTCCTCCGTGGAGTGGATGGAGGCAGGCGTGGGCAGGGCAGGGAGCCGGGTGTGGCAGGCCGCCAGATCTAAGGTCTGGCACACAGGTTGCCAGGTGGCTCCCTCCTCTGAGGGGGCCCAGCACACGCCCCAGGGGACTTGGCGGCAGGCCCCAGGGCCCTTTCCCCCGGATCTTGTCCACTCGAAAGGGGCCTGGCCCAGGTGGCCGGTTGGGCTGGTTGGCCAGCCTCCTTTGGACAAAGCAGGCGAGCCCAGCCAGCCTTCCAGTCGCCCCCGGCGTGGCACCAGCGCCCTCAGGCCGAGGGCCTCACGCGTGCCCTCCAACGCGGATTTCTCCTCAGAGCCGTGGCCTGGGCACTAGGAAGGCCAGGCCCTCCCGACTCCAGAGATGATGCTGGGACCCGTCGCCGGAAGGGCCTGCCCGTGTGGCAGCGGCTCCCCAAGCCGGCGGCCTGCTGGGGCCTCACTCACTGCTTGGCCATAAGCCTGTCTCGGCCCTTCGGATTCCACAGAGCCTTTCCTCCACCTGGCTGGAGTCGACAAGTGCGGGCGTGGGGTGAGGCCGTGGTTTTGCCTTTCCAGGAAGAAATGAGGCCCGGGCAAAAGCAGCTGGCCGAGGCAGAGCCTTGACCTGGCACCCCAGTCGGCCTTTGGCCACCAGGTCCAGACCACCGCTTCCAAAGAAGGGAAGCGGCCGGCCAGCTGATTGCAAGTGGGGGATGGGAGGGAGACAACAGCTGAAGCCAAGTCCAGCAGGGCGTTGGCGTTCCTTCTTCAGCTGGGACTGGCCTGGCCTGGCGGGCGGGCGGGGCCTTCACTGAGGACCCCCGAGGCCCGCCCTAGGCCCTGGCGGTGGCGGGTGGCGCATGCGCCCTTGGCCTCAGGGGTTGAACCCAAGCCCACAGGGCACTCAAAGCAGCCGGAGAAAGAAGGGGCCAGGGGAGAGGAAGGCAGGTAGGCGAGGCGGGCAGGGCTCGCCCACCTCTTCTCCTCAGGTCCCCGAGAGAGAAAGAGAGAGAGAGAGAGAGAGAGAGTGAGAGACAGACAGACAGACAGGCAGGGAAAGAGTGAGAGATCCCTGACCTCTGAGTATCTGCATCCACCACTGCTGCCAACTCACAGGCCATCCCACTTCCCCCCCTCCATCCCCATCCCCAGGCGCGGCCCCCCGGGGCCAGCCACACCACGGAGAGGCCCCTTCATGGTCACCTCCGTGCTGTCCCTTCCGGGCCTGACCCCACTGCAGGGGAACCGGTTCAGACAATCCAATCGTCTACATGTCCCTCTCCATGACAATTGTCTTCTCCAGTCTCACATGCCCAAACCGCACCCCCAACATCCTCCTTTGTCTGCAGCTGGAGATAGGAGGAGAATCTCTGCCATTGTGTTGAGAGACTCAGTTTCGCGGGTTTCTCCCCTGTACACGTGTTCTGAAGCTGGGTATTATTTTCTCCAGCGAACCTGTCTTGTGAAGGATTTGGCCAGCCATAAGAAGCTTCAGGGAAGAGGCGGAGGGGCTTCTCTCTCCGCCCCCGACAGCCCTGAGCTGGGTCAGTGCCTCAGACCTGGCCAGGGGCAGCCCATCCCCCGGCGCCCTCTCCCGGGGCATCCCAGGAAAGCTTCACAGCCAGCCCCACCCCACTCGCCACTGCCAGGACCATCGGCCTCCCTCGGGAGGACGGGGCAGGACAGGGAACCGGGTGTGGGAGGCCGCCAGATCTCAGCTCTGGCACACAGGCTGCCAGGCTGCCTGGTCCTCTGAGGGGGCCCAGCACACGCCCCAGGAAACTTGGCGGCAGGCCCCGGGGCTCTCTCCTCTGGAACTCGTCCACTTGAAAGGGGCCTGGCCCAGGTGGCTGGTTCGACCGGTTGGAAAGAAATCTTTTTCTTCTCTGAGAGACTGTTGCTTGTCATCTCCTGGACATGAGATGACAGACAATTGTTCCCATTTCCCTTTCTACTTGAAACCTGATGGATACATTGCCCACTGCCTTTAGAGACTGCAGGTCTTTCTGAAACTCTTTTCAGTGCGCTGGCTCACTTCAGCATCATTTCATTGTTCCATCCGAAATTCCTTTCAGTTGGATCTATTTTCCTTTCTAATCCTTTTGTATACCTAGATATTTAAAAGCTGCTCAAATCTGTAGTGGAGAAAAGTTGGGTTACAACTCTTTCAGACAGCATGTAAACCCACATTTTAGGGTTTCTACACAAAACGTCTCTGCCATGTTTCTAGCAGCTCTCCTTCCATATATTTTCCTCCAGGACTTCCTGTGACAAAATTGCCTTTCTAAAAGCCAGTCCTCCGTTCACTCTCTTGGCCAGTCACGTTTCCATAGAAAGAAAAAGGACTGGATTTTCCAAAGATGCAACAAGAATGATCAAGTCCCGATTCACACCTAGATATCCTGCTCCTGTTCTCCATGAATTGCAAAATTGAAGTTAATTATCTCGTTCCTTTTGTCTAAATCTATTGGGTCACTTTGGCACTGAGCCCCTAAGCTGGTCCACAGCCTGCTTCAGCAGACACCAAACTCTCTCTCAAGTGCCTGCATTCGTGTGCTGAGTAGGTATTGTATTTATTTAGATCGTATTCAACAAAAGATCTTCACGGATTCACTCAAGTACTTAAGCATCTACTATGTGCCCAAAGGTCTTGAAATGTTGGGGGTCTGCAAGGAAGACAGATATGCCTAAACAGATAAATTACACTACTGAAATCATTTGAATGAAAGAGATGTGAATAAACTGCCGTGGGACTCCAGGCAAAGAACCCCCATGGGTTGACCTACAACTAAGAGATACAGCTCTGTCCTGGGGCTCTGAGGAGAAAAACAGCCACCATGGGGGGTGGACAGGCTCTGTACCATCTAAGGAAAGGAAAAGGAAGGGAGAGAAGATAAAGAGAAAACAAGAGAAACGGAAAGGTTTTCTTCTTCTGAGTGTTTCTGCCACCCACTTTTGGAGCACACTGCTTGCTGATGTCCTTTCCGGCCAGTCTTATCCTTCAGCCGGCTTCAGGAGACTTCACCAATTCGATTGTAAGGAGCTGGGCTCCTCCGTGCAGGCAATGCCAACTCCGGAGGGAGCCAGGAGGGGAGCCAAAGATTCACAGGACTCTGCAGCCCTTCTGCAGCTCACTGGTGTGGAGGGGCACCGAGGCTTCACCTTGGCCTCTGTCTCCAAGTTCACATAAAGGAGGGTCGGTTCCTTCCTCGCTAGATGAGCGTGGAGAGAAACCTCCTTCACAGAAGGGATTATGGAATAATTAAAGTCAGAGCCTTGAACAAGGCAAAGGGTTAGCACCATGAATCTGAAGTGACTGGACATGTGAATTAGTAACCAGTAGGACGAGGAGCTGAAGACAAAAAAAGAAAAAAGGCAAGAAACCAGTTCTCGATTTTCTAAGATGGAAATGCAAGTCTTTCTTCTTCCAAAAGAAAAAAGTCATTGAACCCTTTCCTTGAAAATAAAACTGAAAGGGGCCACATGTTGCAAAGAAGGGTTTTAACCGTGATGTCACTACACAATCATGTGTAGCCATCAGTTGTTAAGTGCACTGCAAATAGTTCACACCTTAACAATTATGTTACCAAAGTTCGCAGTTGAGAAATATAGACACACACACATATACATATATATACATGTAAGAAAAGAGTAGAGTGTGTGCCAATTGCTCACTGTACTATTGACAATATCACTCTTACAACTGAAAGCATGACTAGGAGAGAGAAGGTGGTGTGACCCTAGATTGCTAGAGTCACAGCAAGAAAAGTTAAGAAAGTGCCATCAGGTCATTTGGACAAAAGAATGCTATATGGCTGTTGGGTTTATAAGAGATCCATTGGAGAAAAACAAGTCACTACATTAAATTATTTTCTACTTACCTGCATCACCCTCTCCAAGAACACATATTCTAAAATGAGACAAGTTATTACATTAAAAATGACCGGCTCTGGCATTTGGAAAACTACACCAAATAATGAAGTAAAAACTGGGTTACAAACATCCTGGTATCAACTCCAACTACCGTCTTTTACCAAACTAAAACTCTAATGATCACTAATTCACTTGCAATCTAGTGCTCCTCCCATATACAAAATCAACAACTTCCAATGTGTCATAACTTTTTTAAAATTTCCCTAACATTTTAGAGGATAATGTAAATATGTCTCCTGGAAAAGTTGAGAAAGATGGAGACACTAGGAAAGGAAAAGACGAAAATACTCCCCTAATCAATGATGTAAAACACAAGGCATGAACAACTGTTAAAAGAATTCTCTATGACATTGATCAAGTCTACTATCTCTACGCCTGGCTCTTTCCTATCAGTCATTTGATACATAAACAAATAGAATAGTGTATTTCATGGGATCAATTCTTTTAGTGGCGTGCTTTCCCTTTGACCACTACATATGCTTTTATGTGTTTGCTTTATTTTCAGGCGGCGTCACATCAGAACACCCTCATCTCGGCAGATCTTTGCCTTAAGGAACCCTACCTCGGCCCTTGATCAACTGTACTCTGTGTTATGGTCAACTCAGAGCCCTACATGGATCAGTGTTTCCTACCGCCTCTCTCCCGTGCGTTGCTCATGTCAGGGAGTATAGTCCACCGAGTGAACAGTAAGCAGTCTTCCCAAAGCATCAGATATGAAAAGGAGGAGACGCGGGGTTGGGTGTGGGACCCCATTCCGTGCCTCAGTGCAGACAAGCTAGAGGTCAATGCATCCCTCCAGAGACTGGGAGAAAAACAGGAGGTTATGAGCACGAGGTTCCCTCTGCAGGCCTTGAAGCAGGGACCTGGAATCAAACTGCTGACACCGTGGATCGTGGTTGGTTTGACAGGGAACTCACGAGGAAGATAAGGACGTGAAATAATGAAAATCATAAGAACAGCAGCGAACACTTCTACTGAGCCAAGGACTGCACCCTGAATGTAAACTCTGTGCTGGAACATATCTTAACTCACATGACCCTGAAAGCATCCCGACGTAGTCAATGTTGTTCTTTGCACCATTTGCTAGATGAAGAGACTGGGTACAGTGGCTAGAAAACTCAGCCAGGTTACAAAGCGGATAAATGGCCGAGCCCAAGCTCAGTGCTCTTCTGTGATGCTCTTGGACTACAACTCCAAGTGAAGTCTCTAACGACTATCTCCGCTCGCACTGCCAACACCATCGTCCTCCGTGGAGTGGATGGAGGCAGGCGTGGGCAGGGCAGGGAGCCGGGTGTGGCAGGCCGCCAGATCTAAGGTCTGGCACACAGGTTGCCAGGTGGCTCCCTCCTCTGAGGGGGCCCAGCACACGCCCCAGGGGACTTGGCGGCAGGCCCCAGGGCCCTTTCCCCCGGATCTTGTCCACTTGAAAGGGGCCTGGCCCAGGTGGCCGGTTGGGCTGGTTGGCCAGCCTCCTTTGGACAAAGCAGGCGAGCCCAGCCAGCCTTCCAGTCGCCCCCGGCGTGGCACCAGCGCCCTCAGGCCGAGGGCCTCACGCGTGCCCTCCAACGCGGATTTCTCCTCAGAGCCGTGGCCTGGGCACTAGGAAGGCCAGGCCCTCCCGACTCCAGAGATGATGCTGGGACCCGTCGCCGGAAGGGCCTGCCCGTGTGGCAGCGGCTCCCCAAGCCGGCGGCCTGCTGGGGCCTCACTCACTGCTTGGCCATAAGCCTGTCTCGGCCCTTCGGATTCCACAGAGCCTTTCCTCCACCTGGCTGGAGTCGACAAGTGCGGGCGTGGGGTGAGGCCGTGGTTTTGCCTTTCCAGGAAGAAATGAGGCCCGGGCAAAAGCAGCTGGCCGAGGCAGAGCCTTGACCTGGCACCCCAGTCGGCCTTTGGCCACCAGGTCCAGACCACCGCTTCCAAAGAAGGGAAGCGGCCGGCCAGCTGATTGCAAGTGGGGGATGGGAGGGAGACAACAGCTGAAGCCAAGTCCAGCAGGGCGTTGGCGTTCCTTCTTCAGCTGGGACTGGCCTGGCCTGGCGGGCGGGCGGGGCCTTCACTGAGGACCCCCGAGGCCCGCCCTAGGCCCTGGCGGTGGCGGGTGGCGCATGCGCCCTTGGCCTCAGGGGTTGAACCCAAGCCCACAGGGCACTCAAAGCAGCCGGAGAAAGAAGGGGCCAGGGGAGAGGAAGGCAGGTAGGCGAGGCGGGCAGGGCTCGCCCACCTCTTCTCCTCAGGTCCCCGAGAGAGAAAGAGAGAGAGAGAGAGAGAGAGAGTGAGAGACAGACAGACAGACAGGCAGGGAAAGAGTGAGAGATCCCTGACCTCTGAGTATCTGCATCCACCACTGCTGCCAACTCACAGGCCATCCCACTTCCCCCCCTCCATCCCCATCCCCAGGCGCGGCCCCCCGGGGCCAGCCACACCACGGAGAGGCCCCTTCATGGTCACCTCCGTGCTGTCCCTTCCGGGCCTGACCCCACTGCAGGGGAACCGGTTCAGACAATCCAATCGTCTACATGTCCCTCTCCATGACAATTGTCTTCTCCAGTCTCACATGCCCAAACCGCACCCCCAACATCCTCCTTTGTCTGCAGCTGGAGATAGGAGGAGAATCTCTGCCATTGTGTTGAGAGACTCAGTTTCGCGGGTTTCTCCCCTGTACACGTGTTCTGAAGCTGGGTATTATTTTCTCCAGCGAACCTGTCTTGTGAAGGATTTGGCCAGCCATAAGAAGCTTCAGGGAAGAGGCGGAGGGGCTTCTCTCTCCGCCCCCGACAGCCCTGAGCTGGGTCAGTGCCTCAGACCTGGCCAGGGGCAGCCCATCCCCCGGCGCCCTCTCCCGGGGCATCCCAGGAAAGCTTCACAGCCAGCCCCACCCCACTCGCCACTGCCAGGACCATCGGCCTCCCTCGGGAGGACGGGGCAGGACAGGGAACCGGGTGTGGGAGGCCGCCAGATCTCAGCTCTGGCACACAGGCTGCCAGGCTGCCTGGTCCTCTGAGGGGGCCCAGCACACGCCCCAGGAAACTTGGCGGCAGGCCCCGGGGCTCTCTCCTCTGGAACTCGTCCACTTGAAAGGGGCCTGGCCCAGGTGGCTGGTTCGACCGGTTGGAAAGAAATCTTTTTCTTCTCTGAGAGACTGTTGCTTGTCATCTCCTGGACATGAGATGACAGACAATTGTTCCCATTTCCCTTTCTACTTGAAACCTGATGGATACATTGCCCACTGCCTTTAGAGACTGCAGGTCTTTCTGAAACTCTTTTCAGTGCGCTGGCTCACTTCAGCATCATTTCATTGTTCCATCCGAAATTCCTTTCAGTTGGATCTATTTTCCTTTCTAATCCTTTTGTATACCTAGATATTTAAAAGCTGCTCAAATCTGTAGTGGAGAAAAGTTGGGTTACAACTCTTTCAGACAGCATGTAAACCCACATTTTAGGGTTTCTACACAAAACGTCTCTGCCATGTTTCTAGCAGCTCTCCTTCCATATATTTTCCTCCAGGACTTCCTGTGACAAAATTGCCTTTCTAAAAGCCAGTCCTCCGTTCACTCTCTTGGCCAGTCACGTTTCCATAGAAAGAAAAAGGACTGGATTTTCCAAAGATGCAACAAGAATGATCAAGTCCCGATTCACACCTAGATATCCTGCTCCTGTTCTCCATGAATTGCAAAATTGAAGTTAATTATCTCGTTCCTTTTGTCTAAATCTATTGGGTCACTTTGGCACTGAGCCCCTAAGCTGGTCCACAGCCTGCTTCAGCAGACACCAAACTCTCTCTCAAGTGCCTGCATTCGTGTGCTGAGTAGGTATTGTATTTATTTAGATCGTATTCAACAAAAGATCTTCACGGATTCACTCAAGTACTTAAGCATCTACTATGTGCCCAAAGGTCTTGAAATGTTGGGGGTCTGCAAGGAAGACAGATATGCCTAAACAGATAAATTACACTACTGAAATCATTTGAATGAAAGAGATGTGAATAAACTGCCGTGGGACTCCAGGCAAAGAACCCCCATGGGTTGACCTACAACTAAGAGATACAGCTCTGTCCTGGGGCTCTGAGGAGAAAAACAGCCACCATGGGGGGTGGACAGGCTCTGTACCATCTAAGGAAAGGAAAAGGAAGGGAGAGAAGATAAAGAGAAAACAAGAGAAACGGAAAGGTTTTCTTCTTCTGAGTGTTTCTGCCACCCACTTTTGGAGCACACTGCTTGCTGATGTCCTTTCCGGCCAGTCTTATCCTTCAGCCGGCTTCAGGAGACTTCACCAATTCGATTGTAAGGAGCTGGGCTCCTCCGTGCAGGCAATGCCAACTCCGGAGGGAGCCAGGAGGGGAGCCAAAGATTCACAGGACTCTGCAGCCCTTCTGCAGCTCACTGGTGTGGAGGGGCACCGAGGCTTCACCTTGGCCTCTGTCTCCAAGTTCACATAAAGGAGGGTCGGTTCCTTCCTCGCTAGATGAGCGTGGAGAGAAACCTCCTTCACAGAAGGGATTATGGAATAATTAAAGTCAGAGCCTTGAACAAGGCAAAGGGTTAGCACCATGAATCTGAAGTGACTGGACATGTGAATTAGTAACCAGTAGGACGAGGAGCTGAAGACAAAAAAAGAAAAAAGGCAAGAAACCAGTTCTCGATTTTCTAAGATGGAAATGCAAGTCTTTCTTCTTCCAAAAGAAAAAAGTCATTGAACCCTTTCCTTGAAAATAAAACTGAAAGGGGCCACATGTTGCAAAGAAGGGTTTTAACCGTGATGTCACTACACAATCATGTGTAGCCATCAGTTGTTAAGTGCACTGCAAATAGTTCACACCTTAACAATTATGTTACCAAAGTTCGCAGTTGAGAAATATAGACACACACACATATACATATATATACATGTAAGAAAAGAGTAGAGTGTGTGCCAATTGCTCACTGTACTATTGACAATATCACTCTTACAACTGAAAGCATGACTAGGAGAGAGAAGGTGGTGTGACCCTAGATTGCTAGAGTCACAGCAAGAAAAGTTAAGAAAGTGCCATCAGGTCATTTGGACAAAAGAATGCTATATGGCTGTTGGGTTTATAAGAGATCCATTGGAGAAAAACAAGTCACTACATTAAATTATTTTCTACTTACCTGCATCACCCTCTCCAAGAACACATATTCTAAAATGAGACAAGTTATTACATTAAAAATGACCGGCTCTGGCATTTGGAAAACTACACCAAATAATGAAGTAAAAACTGGGTTACAAACATCCTGGTATCAACTCCAACTACCGTCTTTTACCAAACTAAAACTCTAATGATCACTAATTCACTTGCAATCTAGTGCTCCTCCCATATACAAAATCAACAACTTCCAATGTGTCATAACTTTTTTAAAATTTCCCTAACATTTTAGAGGATAATGTAAATATGTCTCCTGGAAAAGTTGAGAAAGATGGAGACACTAGGAAAGGAAAAGACGAAAATACTCCCCTAATCAATGATGTAAAACACAAGGCATGAACAACTGTTAAAAGAATTCTCTATGACATTGATCAAGTCTACTATCTCTACGCCTGGCTCTTTCCTATCAGTCATTTGATACATAAACAAATAGAATAGTGTATTTCATGGGATCAATTCTTTTAGTGGCGTGCTTTCCCTTTGACCACTACATATGCTTTTATGTGTTTGCTTTATTTTCAGGCGGCGTCACATCAGAACACCCTCATCTCGGCAGATCTTTGCCTTAAGGAACCCTACCTCGGCCCTTGATCAACTGTACTCTGTGTTATGGTCAACTCAGAGCCCTACATGGATCAGTGTTTCCTACCGCCTCTCTCCCGTGCGTTGCTCATGTCAGGGAGTATAGTCCACCGAGTGAACAGTAAGCAGTCTTCCCAAAGCATCAGATATGAAAAGGAGGAGACGCGGGGTTGGGTGTGGGACCCCATTCCGTGCCTCAGTGCAGACAAGCTAGAGGTCAATGCATCCCTCCAGAGACTGGGAGAAAAACAGGAGGTTATGAGCACGAGGTTCCCTCTGCAGGCCTTGAAGCAGGGACCTGGAATCAAACTGCTGACACCGTGGATCGTGGTTGGTTTGACAGGGAACTCACGAGGAAGATAAGGACGTGAAATAATGAAAATCATAAGAACAGCAGCGAACACTTCTACTGAGCCAAGGACTGCACCCTGAATGTAAACTCTGTGCTGGAACATATCTTAACTCACATGACCCTGAAAGCATCCCGACGTAGTCAATGTTGTTCTTTGCACCATTTGCTAGATGAAGAGACTGGGTACAGTGGCTAGAAAACTCAGCCAGGTTACAAAGCGGATAAATGGCCGAGCCCAAGCTCAGTGCTCTTCTGTGATGCTCTTGGACTACAACTCCAAGTGAAGTCTCTAACGACTATCTCCGCTCGCACTGCCAACACCATCGTCCTCCGTGGAGTGGATGGAGGCAGGCGTGGGCAGGGCAGGGAGCCGGGTGTGGCAGGCCGCCAGATCTAAGGTCTGGCACACAGGTTGCCAGGTGGCTCCCTCCTCTGAGGGGGCCCAGCACACGCCCCAGGGGACTTGGCGGCAGGCCCCAGGGCCCTTTCCCCCGGATCTTGTCCACTTGAAAGGGGCCTGGCCCAGGTGGCCGGTTGGGCTGGTTGGCCAGCCTCCTTTGGACAAAGCAGGCGAGCCCAGCCAGCCTTCCAGTCGCCCCCGGCGTGGCACCAGCGCCCTCAGGCCGAGGGCCTCACGCGTGCCCTCCAACGCGGATTTCTCCTCAGAGCCGTGGCCTGGGCACTAGGAAGGCCAGGCCCTCCCGACTCCAGAGATGATGCTGGGACCCGTCGCCGGAAGGGCCTGCCCGTGTGGCAGCGGCTCCCCAAGCCGGCGGCCTGCTGGGGCCTCACTCACTGCTTGGCCATAAGCCTGTCTCGGCCCTTCGGATTCCACAGAGCCTTTCCTCCACCTGGCTGGAGTCGACAAGTGCGGGCGTGGGGTGAGGCCGTGGTTTTGCCTTTCCAGGAAGAAATGAGGCCCGGGCAAAAGCAGCTGGCCGAGGCAGAGCCTTGACCTGGCACCCCAGTCGGCCTTTGGCCACCAGGTCCAGACCACCGCTTCCAAAGAAGGGAAGCGGCCGGCCAGCTGATTGCAAGTGGGGGATGGGAGGGAGACAACAGCTGAAGCCAAGTCCAGCAGGGCGTTGGCGTTCCTTCTTCAGCTGGGACTGGCCTGGCCTGGCGGGCGGGCGGGGCCTTCACTGAGGACCCCCGAGGCCCGCCCTAGGCCCTGGCGGTGGCGGGTGGCGCATGCGCCCTTGGCCTCAGGGGTTGAACCCAAGCCCACAGGGCACTCAAAGCAGCCGGAGAAAGAAGGGGCCAGGGGAGAGGAAGGCAGGTAGGCGAGGCGGGCAGGGCTCGCCCACCTCTTCTCCTCAGGTCCCCGAGAGAGAAAGAGAGAGAGAGAGAGAGAGAGAGTGAGAGACAGACAGACAGACAGGCAGGGAAAGAGTGAGAGATCCCTGACCTCTGAGTATCTGCATCCACCACTGCTGCCAACTCACAGGCCATCCCACTTCCCCCCCTCCATCCCCATCCCCAGGCGCGGCCCCCCGGGGCCAGCCACACCACGGAGAGGCCCCTTCATGGTCACCTCCGTGCTGTCCCTTCCGGGCCTGACCCCACTGCAGGGGAACCGGTTCAGACAATCCAATCGTCTACATGTCCCTCTCCATGACAATTGTCTTCTCCAGTCTCACATGCCCAAACCGCACCCCCAACATCCTCCTTTGTCTGCAGCTGGAGATAGGAGGAGAATCTCTGCCATTGTGTTGAGAGACTCAGTTTCGCGGGTTTCTCCCCTGTACACGTGTTCTGAAGCTGGGTATTATTTTCTCCAGCGAACCTGTCTTGTGAAGGATTTGGCCAGCCATAAGAAGCTTCAGGGAAGAGGCGGAGGGGCTTCTCTCTCCGCCCCCGACAGCCCTGAGCTGGGTCAGTGCCTCAGACCTGGCCAGGGGCAGCCCATCCCCCGGCGCCCTCTCCCGGGGCATCCCAGGAAAGCTTCACAGCCAGCCCCACCCCACTCGCCACTGCCAGGACCATCGGCCTCCCTCGGGAGGACGGGGCAGGACAGGGAACCGGGTGTGGGAGGCCGCCAGATCTCAGCTCTGGCACACAGGCTGCCAGGCTGCCTGGTCCTCTGAGGGGGCCCAGCACACGCCCCAGGAAACTTGGCGGCAGGCCCCGGGGCTCTCTCCTCTGGAACTCGTCCACTTGAAAGGGGCCTGGCCCAGGTGGCTGGTTCGACCGGTTGGAAAGAAATCTTTTTCTTCTCTGAGAGACTGTTGCTTGTCATCTCCTGGACATGAGATGACAGACAATTGTTCCCATTTCCCTTTCTACTTGAAACCTGATGGATACATTGCCCACTGCCTTTAGAGACTGCAGGTCTTTCTGAAACTCTTTTCAGTGCGCTGGCTCACTTCAGCATCATTTCATTGTTCCATCCGAAATTCCTTTCAGTTGGATCTATTTTCCTTTCTAATCCTTTTGTATACCTAGATATTTAAAAGCTGCTCAAATCTGTAGTGGAGAAAAGTTGGGTTACAACTCTTTCAGACAGCATGTAAACCCACATTTTAGGGTTTCTACACAAAACGTCTCTGCCATGTTTCTAGCAGCTCTCCTTCCATATATTTTCCTCCAGGACTTCCTGTGACAAAATTGCCTTTCTAAAAGCCAGTCCTCCGTTCACTCTCTTGGCCAGTCACGTTTCCATAGAAAGAAAAAGGACTGGATTTTCCAAAGATGCAACAAGAATGATCAAGTCCCGATTCACACCTAGATATCCTGCTCCTGTTCTCCATGAATTGCAAAATTGAAGTTAATTATCTCGTTCCTTTTGTCTAAATCTATTGGGTCACTTTGGCACTGAGCCCCTAAGCTGGTCCACAGCCTGCTTCAGCAGACACCAAACTCTCTCTCAAGTGCCTGCATTCGTGTGCTGAGTAGGTATTGTATTTATTTAGATCGTATTCAACAAAAGATCTTCACGGATTCACTCAAGTACTTAAGCATCTACTATGTGCCCAAAGGTCTTGAAATGTTGGGGGTCTGCAAGGAAGACAGATATGCCTAAACAGATAAATTACACTACTGAAATCATTTGAATGAAAGAGATGTGAATAAACTGCCGTGGGACTCCAGGCAAAGAACCCCCATGGGTTGACCTACAACTAAGAGATACAGCTCTGTCCTGGGGCTCTGAGGAGAAAAACAGCCACCATGGGGGGTGGACAGGCTCTGTACCATCTAAGGAAAGGAAAAGGAAGGGAGAGAAGATAAAGAGAAAACAAGAGAAACGGAAAGGTTTTCTTCTTCTGAGTGTTTCTGCCACCCACTTTTGGAGCACACTGCTTGCTGATGTCCTTTCCGGCCAGTCTTATCCTTCAGCCGGCTTCAGGAGACTTCACCAATTCGATTGTAAGGAGCTGGGCTCCTCCGTGCAGGCAATGCCAACTCCGGAGGGAGCCAGGAGGGGAGCCAAAGATTCACAGGACTCTGCAGCCCTTCTGCAGCTCACTGGTGTGGAGGGGCACCGAGGCTTCACCTTGGCCTCTGTCTCCAAGTTCACATAAAGGAGGGTCGGTTCCTTCCTCGCTAGATGAGCGTGGAGAGAAACCTCCTTCACAGAAGGGATTATGGAATAATTAAAGTCAGAGCCTTGAACAAGGCAAAGGGTTAGCACCATGAATCTGAAGTGACTGGACATGTGAATTAGTAACCAGTAGGACGAGGAGCTGAAGACAAAAAAAGAAAAAAGGCAAGAAACCAGTTCTCGATTTTCTAAGATGGAAATGCAAGTCTTTCTTCTTCCAAAAGAAAAAAGTCATTGAACCCTTTCCTTGAAAATAAAACTGAAAGGGGCCACATGTTGCAAAGAAGGGTTTTAACCGTGATGTCACTACACAATCATGTGTAGCCATCAGTTGTTAAGTGCACTGCAAATAGTTCACACCTTAACAATTATGTTACCAAAGTTCGCAGTTGAGAAATATAGACACACACACATATACATATATATACATGTAAGAAAAGAGTAGAGTGTGTGCCAATTGCTCACTGTACTATTGACAATATCACTCTTACAACTGAAAGCATGACTAGGAGAGAGAAGGTGGTGTGACCCTAGATTGCTAGAGTCACAGCAAGAAAAGTTAAGAAAGTGCCATCAGGTCATTTGGACAAAAGAATGCTATATGGCTGTTGGGTTTATAAGAGATCCATTGGAGAAAAACAAGTCACTACATTAAATTATTTTCTACTTACCTGCATCACCCTCTCCAAGAACACATATTCTAAAATGAGACAAGTTATTACATTAAAAATGACCGGCTCTGGCATTTGGAAAACTACACCAAATAATGAAGTAAAAACTGGGTTACAAACATCCTGGTATCAACTCCAACTACCGTCTTTTACCAAACTAAAACTCTAATGATCACTAATTCACTTGCAATCTAGTGCTCCTCCCATATACAAAATCAACAACTTCCAATGTGTCATAACTTTTTTAAAATTTCCCTAACATTTTAGAGGATAATGTAAATATGTCTCCTGGAAAAGTTGAGAAAGATGGAGACACTAGGAAAGGAAAAGACGAAAATACTCCCCTAATCAATGATGTAAAACACAAGGCATGAACAACTGTTAAAAGAATTCTCTATGACATTGATCAAGTCTACTATCTCTACGCCTGGCTCTTTCCTATCAGTCATTTGATACATAAACAAATAGAATAGTGTATTTCATGGGATCAATTCTTTTAGTGGCGTGCTTTCCCTTTGACCACTACATATGCTTTTATGTGTTTGCTTTATTTTCAGGCGGCGTCACATCAGAACACCCTCATCTCGGCAGATCTTTGCCTTAAGGAACCCTACCTCGGCCCTTGATCAACTGTACTCTGTGTTATGGTCAACTCAGAGCCCTACATGGATCAGTGTTTCCTACCGCCTCTCTCCCGTGCGTGGCTCATGTCAGGGAGTATAGTCCACCGAGTGAACAGTAAGCAGTCTTCCCAAAGCATCAGATATGAAAAGGAGGAGACGCGGGGTTGGGTGTGGGACCCCATTCCGTGCCTCAGTGCAGACAAGCTAGAGGTCAATGCATCCCTCCAGAGACTGGGAGAAAAACAGGAGGTTATGAGCACGAGGTTCCCTCTGCAGGCCTTGAAGCAGGGACCTGGAATCAAACTGCTGACACCGTGGATCGTGGTTGGTTTGACAGGGAACTCACGAGGAAGATAAGGACGTGAAATAATGAAAATCATAAGAACAGCAGCGAACACTTCTACTGAGCCAAGGACTGCACCCTGAATGTAAACTCTGTGCTGGAACATATCTTAACTCACATGACCCTGAAAGCATCCCGACGTAGTCAATGTTGTTCTTTGCACCATTTGCTAGATGAAGAGACTGGGTACAGTGGCTAGAAAACTCAGCCAGGTTACAAAGCGGATAAATGGCCGAGCCCAAGCTCAGTGCTCCTCTGTGATGCTCTTGGACTACAACTCCAAGTGAAGTCTCTAACGACTATCTCCGCTCGCACTGCCAACACCATCGTCCTCCGTGGAGTGGATGGAGGCAGGCGTGGGCAGGGCAGGGAGCCGGGTGTGGCAGGCCGCCAGATCTAAGGTCTGGCACACAGGTTGCCAGGTGGCTCCCTCCTCTGAGGGGGCCCAGCACACGCCCCAGGGGACTTGGCGGCAGGCCCCAGGGCCCTTTCCCCCGGATCTTGTCCACTTGAAAGGGGCCTGGCCCAGGTGGCCGGTTGGGCTGGTTGGCCAGCCTCCTTTGGACAAAGCAGGCGAGCCCAGCCAGCCTTCCAGTCGCCCCCGGCGTGGCACCAGCGCCCTCAGGCCGAGGGCCTCACGCGTGCCCTCCAACGCGGATTTCTCCTCAGAGCCGTGGCCTGGGCACTAGGAAGGCCAGGCCCTCCCGACTCCAGAGATGATGCTGGGACCCGTCGCCGGAAGGGCCTGCCCGTGTGGCAGCGGCTCCCCAAGCCGGCGGCCTGCTGGGGCCTCACTCACTGCTTGGCCATAAGCCTGTCTCGGCCCTTCGGATTCCACAGAGCCTTTCCTCCACCTGGCTGGAGTCGACAAGTGCGGGCGTGGGGTGAGGCCGTGGTTTTGCCTTTCCAGGAAGAAATGAGGCCCGGGCAAAAGCAGCTGGCCGAGGCAGAGCCTTGACCTGGCACCCCAGTCGGCCTTTGGCCACCAGGTCCAGACCACCGCTTCCAAAGAAGGGAAGCGGCCGGCCAGCTGATTGCAAGTGGGGGATGGGAGGGAGACAACAGCTGAAGCCAAGTCCAGCAGGGCGTTGGCGTTCCTTCTTCAGCTGGGACTGGCCTGGCCTGGCGGGCGGGCGGGGCCTTCACTGAGGACCCCCGAGGCCCGCCCTAGGCCCTGGCGGTGGCGGGTGGCGCATGCGCCCTTGGCCTCAGGGGTTGAACCCAAGCCCACAGGGCACTCAAAGCAGCCGGAGAAAGAAGGGGCCAGGGGAGAGGAAGGCAGGTAGGCGAGGCGGGCAGGGCTCGCCCACCTCTTCTCCTCAGGTCCCCGAGAGAGAAAGAGAGAGAGAGAGAGAGTGAGAGACAGACAGACAGACAGGCAGGGAAAGAGTGAGAGATCCCTGACCTCTGAGTATCTGCATCCACCACTGCTGCCAACTCACAGGCCATCCCACTTCCCCCCCTCCATCCCCATCCCCAGGCGCGGCCCCCCGGGGCCAGCCACACCACGGAGAGGCCCCTTCATGGTCACCTCCGTGCTGTCCCTTCCGGGCCTGACCCCACTGCAGGGGAACCGGTTCAGACAACCCAATCGTCTACATGTCCCTCTCCATGACAATTGTCTTCTCCAGTCTCACATGCCCAAACCGCACCCCCAACATCCTCCTTTGTCTGCAGCTGGAGATAGGAGGAGAATCTCTGCCATTGTGTTGAGAGACTCAGTTTCGCGGGTTTCTCCCCTGTACACGTGTTCTGAAGCTGGGTATTATTTTCTCCAGCGAACCTGTCTTGTGAAGGATTTGGCCAGCCATAAGAAGCTTCAGGGAAGAGGCGGAGGGGCTTCTCTCTCCGCCCCCGACAGCCCTGAGCTGGGTCAGTGCCTCAGACCTGGCCAGGGGCAGCCCATCCCCCGGCGCCCTCTCCCGGGGCATCCCAGGAAAGCTTCACAGCCAGCCCCACCCCACTCGCCACTGCCAGGACCATCGGCCTCCCTCGGGAGGACGGGGCAGGACAGGGAACCGGGTGTGGGAGGCCGCCAGATCTCAGCTCTGGCACACAGGCTGCCAGGCTGCCTGGTCCTCTGAGGGGGCCCAGCACACGCCCCAGGAAACTTGGCGGCAGGCCCCGGGGCTCTCTCCTCTGGAACTCGTCCACTTGAAAGGGGCCTGGCCCAGGTGGCTGGTTCGACCGGTTGGAAAGAAATCTTTTTCTTCTCTGAGAGACTGTTGCTTGTCATCTCCTGGACATGAGATGACAGACAATTGTTCCCATTTCCCTTTCTACTTGAAACCTGATGGATACATTGCCCACTGCCTTTAGAGACTGCAGGTCTTTCTGAAACTCTTTTCAGTGCGCTGGCTCACTTCAGCATCATTTCATTGTTCCATCCGAAATTCCTTTCAGTTGGATCTATTTTCCTTTCTAATCCTTTTGTATACCTAGATATTTAAAAGCTGCTCAAATCTGTAGTGGAGAAAAGTTGGGTTACAACTCTTTCAGACAGCATGTAAACCCACATTTTAGGGTTTCTACACAAAACGTCTCTGCCATGTTTCTAGCAGCTCTCCTTCCATATATTTTCCTCCAGGACTTCCTGTGACAAAATTGCCTTTCTAAAAGCCAGTCCTCCGTTCACTCTCTTGGCCAGTCACGTTTCCATAGAAAGAAAAAGGACTGGATTTTCCAAAGATGCAACAAGAATGATCAAGTCCCGATTCACACCTAGATATCCTGCTCCTGTTCTCCATGAATTGCAAAATTGAAGTTAATTATCTCGTTCATTTTGTCTAAATCTATTGGGTCACTTTGGCACTGAGCCCCTAAGCTGGTCCACAGCCTGCTTCAGCAGACACCAAACTCTCTCTCAAGTGCCTGCATTCGTGTGCTGAGTAGGTATTGTATTTATTTAGATCGTATTCAACAAAAGATCTTCACGGATTCACTCAAGTACTTAAGCATCTACTATGTGCCCAAAGGTCTTGAAATGTTGGGGGTCTGCAAGGAAGACAGATATGCCTAAACAGATAAATTACACTACTGAAATCATTTGAATGAAAGAGATGTGAATAAACTGCCGTGGGACTCCAGGCAAAGAACCCCCATGGGTTGACCTACAACTAAGAGATACAGCTCTGTCCTGGGGCTCTGAGGAGAAAAACAGCCACCATGGGGGGTGGACAGGCTCTGTACCATCTAAGGAAAGGAAAAGGAAGGGAGAGAAGATAAAGAGAAAACAAGAGAAACGGAAAGGTTTTCTTCTTCTGAGTGTTTCTGCCACCCACTTTTGGAGCACACTGCTTGCTGATGTCCTTTCCGGCCAGTCTTATCCTTCAGCCGGCTTCAGGAGACTTCACCAATTCGATTGTAAGGAGCTGGGCTCCTCCGTGCAGGCAATGCCAACTCCGGAGGGAGCCAGGAGGGGAGCCAAAGATTCACAGGACTCTGCAGCCCTTCTGCAGCTCACTGGTGTGGAGGGGCACCGAGGCTTCACCTTGGCCTCTGTCTCCAAGTTCACATAAAGGAGGGTCGGTTCCTTCCTCGCTAGATGAGCGTGGAGAGAAACCTCCTTCACAGAAGGGATTATGGAATAATTAAAGTCAGAGCCTTGAACAAGGCAAAGGGTTAGCACCATGAATCTGAAGTGACTGGACATGTGAATTAGTAACCAGTAGGACGAGGAGCTGAAGACAAAAAAAGAAAAAAGGCAAGAAACCAGTTCTCGATTTTCTAAGATGGAAATGCAAGTCTTTCTTCTTCCAAAAGAAAAAAGTCATTGAACCCTTTCCTTGAAAATAAAACTGAAAGGGGCCACATGTTGCAAAGAAGGGTTTTAACCGTGATGTCACTACACAATCATGTGTAGCCATCAGTTGTTAAGTGCACTGCAAATAGTTCACACCTTAACAATTATGTTACCAAAGTTCGCAGTTGAGAAATATAGACACACACACATATACATATATATACATGTAAGAAAAGAGTAGAGTGTGTGCCAATTGCTCACTGTACTATTGACAATATCACTCTTACAACTGAAAGCATGACTAGGAGAGAGAAGGTGGTGTGACCCTAGATTGCTAGAGTCACAGCAAGAAAAGTTAAGAAAGTGCCATCAGGTCATTTGGACAAAAGAATGCTATATGGCTGTTGGGTTTATAAGAGATCCATTGGAGAAAAACAAGTCACTACATTAAATTATTTTCTACTTACCTGCATCACCCTCTCCAAGAACACATATTCTAAAATGAGACAAGTTATTACATTAAAAATGACCGGCTCTGGCATTTGGAAAACTACACCAAATAATGAAGTAAAAACTGGGTTACAAACATCCTGGTATCAACTCCAACTACCGTCTTTTACCAAACTAAAACTCTAATGATCACTAATTCACTTGCAATCTAGTGCTCCTCCCATATACAAAATCAACAACTTCCAATGTGTCATAACTTTTTTAAAATTTCCCTAACATTTTAGAGGATAATGTAAATATGTCTCCTGGAAAAGTTGAGAAAGATGGAGACACTAGGAAAGGAAAAGACGAAAATACTCCCCTAATCAATGATGTAAAACACAAGGCATGAACAACTGTTAAAAGAATTCTCTATGACATTGATCAAGTCTACTATCTCTACGCCTGGCTCTTTCCTATCAGTCATTTGATACATAAACAAATAGAATAGTGTATTTCATGGGATCAATTCTTTTAGTGGCGTGCTTTCCCTTTGACCACTACATATGCTTTTATGTGTTTGCTTTATTTTCAGGCGGCGTCACATCAGAACACCCTCATCTCGGCAGATCTTTGTCTTAAGGAACCCTACCTCGGCCCTTGATCAACTGTACTCTGTGTTATGGTCAACTCAGAGCCCTACATGGATCAGTGTTTCCTACCGCCTCTCTCCCGTGCGTTGCTCATGTCAGGGAGTATAGTCCACCGAGTGAACAGTAAGCAGTCTTCCCAAAGCATCAGATATGAAAAGGAGGAGACGCGGGGTTGGGTGTGGGACCCCATTCCGTGCCTCAGTGCAGACAAGCTAGAGGTCAATGCATCCCTCCAGAGACTGGGAGAAAAACAGGAGGTTATGAGCACGAGGTTCCCTCTGCAGGCCTTGAAGCAGGGACCTGGAATCAAACTGCTGACACCGTGGATCGTGGTTGGTTTGACAGGGAACTCACGAGGAAGATAAGGACGTGAAATAATGAAAATCATAAGAACAGCAGCGAACACTTCTACTGAGCCAAGGACTGCACCCTGAATGTAAACTCTGTGCTGGAACATATCTTAACTCACATGACCCTGAAAGCATCCCGACGTAGTCAATGTTGTTCTTTGCACCATTTGCTAGATGAAGAGACTGGGTACAGTGGCTAGAAAACTCAGCCAGGTTACAAAGCGGATAAATGGCCGAGCCCAAGCTCAGTGCTCTTCTGTGATGCTCTTGGACTACAACTCCAAGTGAAGTCTCTAACGACTATCTCCGCTCGCACTGCCAACACCATCGTCCTCCGTGGAGTGGATGGAGGCAGGCGTGGGCAGGGCAGGGAGCCGGGTGTGGCAGGCCGCCAGATCTAAGGTCTGGCACACAGGTTGCCAGGTGGCTCCCTCCTCTGAGGGGGCCCAGCACACGCCCCAGGGGACTTGGCGGCAGGCCCCAGGGCCCTTTCCCCCGGATCTTGTCCACTCGAAAGGGGCCTGGCCCATGTGGCCGGTTGGGCTGGTTGGCCAGCCTCCTTTGGACAAAGCAGGCGAGCCCAGCCAGCCTTCCAGTCGCCCCCGGCGTGGCACCAGCGCCCTCAGGCCGAGGGCCTCACGCGTGCCCTCCAACGCGGATTTCTCCTCAGAGCCGTGGCCTGGGCACTAGGAAGGCCAGGCCCTCCCGACTCCAGAGATGATGCTGGGACCCGTCGCCGGAAGGGCCTGCCCGTGTGGCAGCGGCTCCCCAAGCCGGCGGCCTGCTGGGGCCTCACTCACTGCTTGGCCATAAGCCTGTCTCGGCCCTTCGGATTCCACAGAGCCTTTCCTCCACCTGGCTGGAGTCGACAAGTGCGGGCGTGGGGTGAGGCCGTGGTTTTGCCTTTCCAGGAAGAAATGAGGCCCGGGCAAAAGCAGCTGGCCGAGGCAGAGCCTTGACCTGGCACCCCAGTCGGCCTTTGGCCACCAGGTCCAGACCACCGCTTCCAAAGAAGGGAAGCGGCCGGCCAGCTGATTGCAAGTGGGGGATGGGAGGGAGACAACAGCTGAAGCCAAGTCCAGCAGGGCGTTGGCGTTCCTTCTTCAGCTGGGACTGGCCTGGCCTGGCGGGCGGGCGGGGCCTTCACTGAGGACCCCCGAGGCCCGCCCTAGGCCCTGGCGGTGGCGGGTGGCGCATGCGCCCTTGGCCTCAGGGGTTGAACCCAAGCCCACAGGGCACTCAAAGCAGCCGGAGAAAGAAGGGGCCAGGGGAGAGGAAGGCAGGTAGGCGAGGCGGGCAGGGCTCGCCCACCTCTTCTCCTCAGGTCCCCGAGAGAGAAAGAGAGAGAGAGAGAGAGAGAGAGTGAGAGACAGACAGACAGACAGGCAGGGAAAGAGTGAGAGATCCCTGACCTCTGAGTATCTGCATCCACCACTGCTGCCAACTCACAGGCCATCCCACTTCCCCCCCTCCATCCCCATCCCCAGGCGCGGCCCCCCGGGGCCAGCCACACCACGGAGAGGCCCCTTCATGGTCACCTCCGTGCTGTCCCTTCCGGGCCTGACCCCACTGCAGGGGAACCGGTTCAGACAATCCAATCGTCTACATGTCCCTCTCCATGACAATTGTCTTCTCCAGTCTCACATGCCCAAACCGCACCCCCAACATCCTCCTTTGTCTGCAGCTGGAGATAGGAGGAGAATCTCTGCCATTGTGTTGAGAGACTCAGTTTCGCGGGTTTCTCCCCTGTACACGTGTTCTGAAGCTGGGTATTATTTTCTCCAGCGAACCTGTCTTGTGAAGGATTTGGCCAGCCATAAGAAGCTTCAGGGAAGAGGCGGAGGGGCTTCTCTCTCCGCCCCCGACAGCCCTGAGCTGGGTCAGTGCCTCAGACCTGGCCAGGGGCAGCCCATCCCCCGGCGCCCTCTCCCGGGGCATCCCAGGAAAGCTTCACAGCCAGCCCCACCCCACTCGCCACTGCCAGGACCATCGGCCTCCCTCGGGAGGACGGGGCAGGACAGGGAACCGGGTGTGGGAGGCCGCCAGATCTCAGCTCTGGCACACAGGCTGCCAGGCTGCCTGGTCCTCTGAGGGGGCCCAGCACACGCCCCAGGAAACTTGGCGGCAGGCCCCGGGGCTCTCTCCTCTGGAACTCGTCCACTTGAAAGGGGCCTGGCCCAGGTGGCTGGTTCGACCGGTTGGAAAGAAATCTTTTTCTTCTCTGAGAGACTGTTGCTTGTCATCTCCTGGACATGAGATGACAGACAATTGTTCCCATTTCCCTTTCTACTTGAAACCTGATGGATACATTGCCCACTGCCTTTAGAGACTGCAGGTCTTTCTGAAACTCTTTTCAGTGCGCTGGCTCACTTCAGCATCATTTCATTGTTCCATCCGAAATTCCTTTCAGTTGGATCTATTTTCCTTTCTAATCCTTTTGTATACCTAGATATTTAAAAGCTGCTCAAATCTGTAGTGGAGAAAAGTTGGGTTACAACTCTTTCAGACAGCATGTAAACCCACATTTTAGGGTTTCTACACAAAACGTCTCTGCCATGTTTCTAGCAGCTCTCCTTCCATATATTTTCCTCCAGGACTTCCTGTGACAAAATTGCCTTTCTAAAAGCCAGTCCTCCGTTCACTCTCTTGGCCAGTCACGTTTCCATAGAAAGAAAAAGGACTGGATTTTCCAAAGATGCAACAAGAATGATCAAGTCCCGATTCACACCTAGATATCCTGCTCCTGTTCTCCATGAATTGCAAAATTGAAGTTAATTATCTCGTTCATTTTGTCTAAATCTATTGGGTCACTTTGGCACTGAGCCCCTAAGCTGGTCCACAGCCTGCTTCAGCAGACACCAAACTCTCTCTCAAGTGCCTGCATTCGTGTGCTGAGTAGGTATTGTATTTATTTAGATCGTATTCAACAAAAGATCTTCACGGATTCACTCAAGTACTTAAGCATCTACTATGTGCCCAAAGATCTTGAAATGTTGGGGGTCTGCAAGGAAGACAGATATGCCTAAACAGATAAATTACACTACTGAAATCATTTGAATGAAAGAGATGTGAATAAACTGCCGTGGGACTCCAGGCAAAGAACCCCCATGGGTTGACCTACAACTAAGAGATACAGCTCTGTCCTGGGGCTCTGAGGAGAAAAACAGCCACCATGGGGGGTGGACAGGCTCTGTACCATCTAAGGAAAGGAAAAGGAAGGGAGAGAAGATAAAGAGAAAACAAGAGAAATGGAAAGGTTTTCTTCTTCTGAGTGTTTCTGCCACCCACTTTTGGAGCACACTGCTTGCTGATGTCCTTTCCGGCCAGTCTTATCCTTCAGCCGGCTTCAGGAGACTTCACCAATTCGATTGTAAGGAGCTGGGCTCCTCCGTGCAGGCAATGCCAACTCCGGAGGGAGCCAGGAGGGGAGCCAAAGATTCACAGGACTCTGCAGCCCTTCTGCAGCTCACTGGTGTGGAGGGGCACCGAGGCTTCACCTTGGCCTCTGTCTCCAAGTTCACATAAAGGAGGGTCGGTTCCTTCCTCGCTAGATGAGCGTGGAGAGAAACCTCCTTCACAGAAGGGATTATGGAATAATTAAAGTCAGAGCCTTGAACAAGGCAAAGGGTTAGCACCATGAATCTGAAGTGACTGGACATGTGAATTAGTAACCAGTAGGACGAGGAGCTGAAGACAAAAAAAGAAAAAAGGCAAGAAACCAGTTCTCGATTTTCTAAGATGGAAATGCAAGTCTTTCTTCTTCCAAAAGAAAAAAGTCATTGAACCCTTTCCTTGAAAATAAAACTGAAAGGGGCCACATGTTGCAAAGAAGGGTTTTAACCGTGATGTCACTACACAATCATGTGTAGCCATCAGTTGTTAAGTGCACTGCAAATAGTTCACACCTTAACAATTATGTTACCAAAGTTCGCAGTTGAGAAATATAGACACACACACATATACATATATATACATGTAAGAAAAGAGTAGAGTGTGTGCCAATTGCTCACTGTACTATTGACAATATCACTCTTACAACTGAAAGCATGACTAGGAGAGAGAAGGTGGTGTGACCCTAGATTGCTAGAGTCACAGCAAGAAAAGTTAAGAAAGTGCCATCAGGTCATTTGGACAAAAGAATGCTATATGGCTGTTGGGTTTATAAGAGATCCATTGGAGAAAAACAAGTCACTACATTAAATTATTTTCTACTTACCTGCATCACCCTCTCCAAGAACACATATTCTAAAATGAGACAAGTTATTACATTAAAAATGACCGGCTCTGGCATTTGGAAAACTACACCAAATAATGAAGTAAAAACTGGGTTACAAACATCCTGGTATCAACTCCAACTACCGTCTTTTACCAAACTAAAACTCTAATGATCACTAATTCACTTGCAATCTAGTGCTCCTCCCATATACAAAATCAACAACTTCCAATGTGTCATAACTTTTTTAAAATTTCCCTAACATTTTAGAGGATAATGTAAATATGTCTCCTGGAAAAGTTGAGAAAGATGGAGACACTAGGAAAGGAAAAGACGAAAATACTCCCCTAATCAATGATGTAAAACACAAGGCATGAACAACTGTTAAAAGAATTCTCTATGACATTGATCAAGTCTACTATCTCTACGCCTGGCTCTTTCCTATCAGTCATTTGATACATAAACAAATAGAATAGTGTATTTCATGGGATCAATTCTTTTAGTGGCGTGCTTTCCCTTTGACCACTACATATGCTTTTATGTGTTTGCTTTATTTTCAGGCGGCGTCACATCAGAACACCCTCATCTCGGCAGATCTTTGCCTTAAGGAACCCTACCTCGGCCCTTGATCAACTGTACTCTGTGTTATGGTCAACTCAGAGCCCTACATGGATCAGTGTTTCCTACCGCCTCTCTCCCGTGCGTTGCTCATGTCAGGGAGTATAGTCCACCGAGTGAACAGTAAGCAGTCTTCCCAAAGCATCAGATATGAAAAGGAGGAGACGCGGGGTTGGGTGTGGGACCCCATTCCGTGCCTCAGTGCAGACAAGCTAGAGGTCAATGCATCCCTCCAGAGACTGGGAGAAAAACAGGAGGTTATGAGCACGAGGTTCCCTCTGCAGGCCTTGAAGCAGGGACCTGGAATCAAACTGCTGACACCGTGGATCGTGGTTGGTTTGACAGGGAACTCACGAGGAAGATAAGGACGTGAAATAATGAAAATCATAAGAACAGCAGCGAACACTTCTACTGAGCCAAGGACTGCACCCTGAATGTAAACTCTGTGCTGGAACATATCTTAACTCACATGACCCTGAAAGCATCCCGACGTAGTCAATGTTGTTCTTTGCACCATTTGCTAGATGAAGAGACTGGGTACAGTGGCTAGAAAACTCAGCCAGGTTACAAAGCGGATAAATGGCCGAGCCCAAGCTCAGTGCTCTTCTGTGATGCTCTTGGACTACAACTCCAAGTGAAGTCTCTAACGACTATCTCCGCTCGCACTGCCAACACCATCGTCCTCCGTGGAGTGGATGGAGGCAGGCGTGGGCAGGGCAGGGAGCCGGGTGTGGCAGGCCGCCAGATCTAAGGTCTGGCACACAGGTTGCCAGGTGGCTCCCTCCTCTGAGGGGGCCCAGCACACGCCCCAGGGGACTTGGCGGCAGGCCCCAGGGCCCTTTCCCCCGGATCTTGTCCACTCGAAAGGGGCCTGGCCCAGGTGGCCGGTTGGGCTGGTTGGCCAGCCTCCTTTGGACAAAGCAGGCGAGCCCAGCCAGCCTTCCAGTCGCCCCCGGCGTGGCACCAGCGCCCTCAGGCCGAGGGCCTCACGCGTGCCCTCCAACGCGGATTTCTCCTCAGAGCCGTGGCCTGGGCACTAGGAAGGCCAGGCCCTCCCGACTCCAGAGATGATGCTGGGACCCGTCGCCGGAAGGGCCTGCCCGTGTGGCAGCGGCTCCCCAAGCCGGCGGCCTGCTGGGGCCTCACTCACTGCTTGGCCATAAGCCTGTCTCGGCCCTTCGGATTCCACAGAGCCTTTCCTCCACCTGGCTGGAGTCGACAAGTGCGGGCGTGGGGTGAGGCCGTGGTTTTGCCTTTCCAGGAAGAAATGAGGCCCGGGCAAAAGCAGCTGGCCGAGGCAGAGCCTTGACCTGGCACCCCAGTCGGCCTTTGGCCACCAGGTCCAGACCACCGCTTCCAAAGAAGGGAAGCGGCCGGCCAGCTGATTGCAAGTGGGGGATGGGAGGGAGACAACAGCTGAAGCCAAGTCCAGCAGGGCGTTGGCGTTCCTTCTTCAGCTGGGACTGGCCTGGCCTGGCGGGCGGGCGGGGCCTTCACTGAGGACCCCCGAGGCCCGCCCTAGGCCCTGGCGGTGGCGGGTGGCGCATGCGCCCTTGGCCTCAGGGGTTGAACCCAAGCCCACAGGGCACTCAAAGCAGCCGGAGAAAGAAGGGGCCAGGGGAGAGGAAGGCAGGTAGGCGAGGCGGGCAGGGCTCGCCCACCTCTTCTCCTCAGGTCCCCGAGAGAGAAAGAGAGAGAGAGAGAGAGAGAGAGTGAGAGACAGACAGACAGACAGGCAGGGAAAGAGTGAGAGATCCCTGACCTCTGAGTATCTGCATCCACCACTGCTGCCAACTCACAGGCCATCCCACTTCCCCCCCTCCATCCCCATCCCCAGGCGCGGCCCCCCGGGGCCAGCCACACCACGGAGAGGCCCCTTCATGGTCACCTCCGTGCTGTCCCTTCCGGGCCTGACCCCACTGCAGGGGAACCGGTTCAGACAATCCAATCGTCTACATGTCCCTCTCCATGACAATTGTCTTCTCCAGTCTCACATGCCCAAACCGCACCCCCAACATCCTCCTTTGTCTGCAGCTGGAGATAGGAGGAGAATCTCTGCCATTGTGTTGAGAGACTCAGTTTCGCGGGTTTCTCCCCTGTACACGTGTTCTGAAGCTGGGTATTATTTTCTCCAGCGAACCTGTCTTGTGAAGGATTTGGCCAGCCATAAGAAGCTTCAGGGAAGAGGCGGAGGGGCTTCTCTCTCCGCCCCCGACAGCCCTGAGCTGGGTCAGTGCCTCAGACCTGGCCAGGGGCAGCCCATCCCCCGGCGCCCTCTCCCGGGGCATCCCAGGAAAGCTTCACAGCCAGCCCCACCCCACTCGCCACTGCCAGGACCATCGGCCTCCCTCGGGAGGACGGGGCAGGACAGGGAACCGGGTGTGGGAGGCCGCCAGATCTCAGCTCTGGCACACAGGCTGCCAGGCTGCCTGGTCCTCTGAGGGGGCCCAGCACACGCCCCAGGAAACTTGGCGGCAGGCCCCGGGGCTCTCTCCTCTGGAACTCGTCCACTTGAAAGGGGCCTGGCCCAGGTGGCTGGTTCGACCGGTTGGAAAGAAATCTTTTTCTTCTCTGAGAGACTGTTGCTTGTCATCTCCTGGACATGAGATGACAGACAATTGTTCCCATTTCCCTTTCTACTTGAAACCTGATGGATACATTGCCCACTGCCTTTAGAGACTGCAGGTCTTTCTGAAACTCTTTTCAGTGCGCTGGCTCACTTCAGCATCATTTCATTGTTCCATCCGAAATTCCTTTCAGTTGGATCTATTTTCCTTTCTAATCCTTTTGTATACCTAGATATTTAAAAGCTGCTCAAATCTGTAGTGGAGAAAAGTTGGGTTACAACTCTTTCAGACAGCATGTAAACCCACATTTTAGGGTTTCTACACAAAACGTCTCTGCCATGTTTCTAGCAGCTCTCCTTCCATATATTTTCCTCCAGGACTTCCTGTGACAAAATTGCCTTTCTAAAAGCCAGTCCTCCGTTCACTCTCTTGGCCAGTCACGTTTCCATAGAAAGAAAAAGGACTGGATTTTCCAAAGATGCAACAAGAATGATCAAGTCCCGATTCACACCTAGATATCCTGCTCCTGTTCTCCATGAATTGCAAAATTGAAGTTAATTATCTCGTTCCTTTTGTCTAAATCTATTGGGTCACTTTGGCACTGAGCCCCTAAGCTGGTCCACAGCCTGCTTCAGCAGACACCAAACTCTCTCTCAAGTGCCTGCATTCGTGTGCTGAGTAGGTATTGTATTTATTTAGATCGTATTCAACAAAAGATCTTCACGGATTCACTCAAGTACTTAAGCATCTACTATGTGCCCAAAGGTCTTGAAATGTTGGGGGTCTGCAAGGAAGACAGATATGCCTAAACAGATAAATTACACTACTGAAATCATTTGAATGAAAGAGATGTGAATAAACTGCCGTGGGACTCCAGGCAAAGAACCCCCATGGGTTGACCTACAACTAAGAGATACAGCTCTGTCCTGGGGCTCTGAGGAGAAAAACAGCCACCATGGGGGGTGGACAGGCTCTGTACCATCTAAGGAAAGGAAAAGGAAGGGAGAGAAGATAAAGAGAAAACAAGAGAAACGGAAAGGTTTTCTTCTTCTGAGTGTTTCTGCCACCCACTTTTGGAGCACACTGCTTGCTGATGTCCTTTCCGGCCAGTCTTATCCTTCAGCCGGCTTCAGGAGACTTCACCAATTCGATTGTAAGGAGCTGGGCTCCTCCGTGCAGGCAATGCCAACTCCGGAGGGAGCCAGGAGGGGAGCCAAAGATTCACAGGACTCTGCAGCCCTTCTGCAGCTCACTGGTGTGGAGGGGCACCGAGGCTTCACCTTGGCCTCTGTCTCCAAGTTCACATAAAGGAGGGTCGGTTCCTTCCTCGCTAGATGAGCGTGGAGAGAAACCTCCTTCACAGAAGGGATTATGGAATAATTAAAGTCAGAGCCTTGAACAAGGCAAAGGGTTAGCACCATGAATCTGAAGTGACTGGACATGTGAATTAGTAACCAGTAGGACGAGGAGCTGAAGACAAAAAAAGAAAAAAGGCAAGAAACCAGTTCTCGATTTTCTAAGATGGAAATGCAAGTCTTTCTTCTTCCAAAAGAAAAAAGTCATTGAACCCTTTCCTTGAAAATAAAACTGAAAGGGGCCACATGTTGCAAAGAAGGGTTTTAACCGTGATGTCACTACACAATCATGTGTAGCCATCAGTTGTTAAGTGCACTGCAAATAGTTCACACCTTAACAATTATGTTACCAAAGTTCGCAGTTGAGAAATATAGACACACACACATATACATATATATACATGTAAGAAAAGAGTAGAGTGTGTGCCAATTGCTCACTGTACTATTGACAATATCACTCTTACAACTGAAAGCATGACTAGGAGAGAGAAGGTGGTGTGACCCTAGATTGCTAGAGTCACAGCAAGAAAAGTTAAGAAAGTGCCATCAGGTCATTTGGACAAAAGAATGCTATATGGCTGTTGGGTTTATAAGAGATCCATTGGAGAAAAACAAGTCACTACATTAAATTATTTTCTACTTACCTGCATCACCCTCTCCAAGAACACATATTCTAAAATGAGACAAGTTATTACATTAAAAATGACCGGCTCTGGCATTTGGAAAACTACACCAAATAATGAAGTAAAAACTGGGTTACAAACATCCTGGTATCAACTCCAACTACCGTCTTTTACCAAACTAAAACTCTAATGATCACTAATTCACTTGCAATCTAGTGCTCCTCCCATATACAAAATCAACAACTTCCAATGTGTCATAACTTTTTTAAAATTTCCCTAACATTTTAGAGGATAATGTAAATATGTCTCCTGGAAAAGTTGAGAAAGATGGAGACACTAGGAAAGGAAAAGACGAAAATACTCCCCTAATCAATGATGTAAAACACAAGGCATGAACAACTGTTAAAAGAATTCTCTATGACATTGATCAAGTCTACTATCTCTACGCCTGGCTCTTTCCTATCAGTCATTTGATACATAAACAAATAGAATAGTGTATTTCATGGGATCAATTCTTTTAGTGGCGTGCTTTCCCTTTGACCACTACATATGCTTTTATGTGTTTGCTTTATTTTCAGGCGGCGTCACATCAGAACACCCTCATCTCGGCAGATCTTTGCCTTAAGGAACCCTACCTCGGCCCTTGATCAACTGTACTCTGTGTTATGGTCAACTCAGAGCCCTACATGGATCAGTGTTTCCTACCGCCTCTCTCCCGTGCGTTGCTCATGTCAGGGAGTATAGTCCACCGAGTGAACAGTAAGCAGTCTTCCCAAAGCATCAGATATGAAAAGGAGGAGACGCGGGGTTGGGTGTGGGACCCCATTCCGTGCCTCAGTGCAGACAAGCTAGAGGTCAATGCATCCCTCCAGAGACTGGGAGAAAAACAGGAGGTTATGAGCACGAGGTTCCCTCTGCAGGCCTTGAAGCAGGGACCTGGAATCAAACTGCTGACACCGTGGATCGTGGTTGGTTTGACAGGGAACTCACGAGGAAGATAAGGACGTGAAATAATGAAAATCATAAGAACAGCAGCGAACACTTCTACTGAGCCAAGGACTGCACCCTGAATGTAAACTCTGTGCTGGAACATATCTTAACTCACATGACCCTGAAAGCATCCCGACGTAGTCAATGTTGTTCTTTGCACCATTTGCTAGATGAAGAGACTGGGTACAGTGGCTAGAAAACTCAGCCAGGTTACAAAGCGGATAAATGGCCGAGCCCAAGCTCAGTGCTCTTCTGTGATGCTCTTGGACTACAACTCCAAGTGAAGTCTCTAACGACTATCTCCGCTCGCACTGCCAACACCATCGTCCTCCGTGGAGTGGATGGAGGCAGGCGTGGGCAGGGCAGGGAGCCGGGTGTGGCAGGCCGCCAGATCTAAGGTCTGGCACACAGGTTGCCAGGTGGCTCCCTCCTCTGAGGGGGCCCAGCACACGCCCCAGGGGACTTGGCGGCAGGCCCCAGGGCCCTTTCCCCCGGATCTTGTCCACTTGAAAGGGGCCTGGCCCAGGTGGCCGGTTGGGCTGGTTGGCCAGCCTCCTTTGGACAAAGCAGGCGAGCCCAGCCAGCCTTCCAGTCGCCCCCGGCGTGGCACCAGCGCCCTCAGGCCGAGGGCCTCACGCGTGCCCTCCAACGCGGATTTCTCCTCAGAGCCGTGGCCTGGGCACTAGGAAGGCCAGGCCCTCCCGACTCCAGAGATGATGCTGGGACCCGTCGCCGGAAGGGCCTGCCCGTGTGGCAGCGGCTCCCCAAGCCGGCGGCCTGCTGGGGCCTCACTCACTGCTTGGCCATAAGCCTGTCTCGGCCCTTCGGATTCCACAGAGCCTTTCCTCCACCTGGCTGGAGTCGACAAGTGCGGGCGTGGGGTGAGGCCGTGGTTTTGCCTTTCCAGGAAGAAATGAGGCCCGGGCAAAAGCAGCTGGCCGAGGCAGAGCCTTGACCTGGCACCCCAGTCGGCCTTTGGCCACCAGGTCCAGACCACCGCTTCCAAAGAAGGGAAGCGGCCGGCCAGCTGATTGCAAGTGGGGGATGGGAGGGAGACAACAGCTGAAGCCAAGTCCAGCAGGGCGTTGGCGTTCCTTCTTCAGCTGGGACTGGCCTGGCCTGGCGGGCGGGCGGGGCCTTCACTGAGGACCCCCGAGGCCCGCCCTAGGCCCTGGCGGTGGCGGGTGGCGCATGCGCCCTTGGCCTCAGGGGTTGAACCCAAGCCCACAGGGCACTCAAAGCAGCCGGAGAAAGAAGGGGCCAGGGGAGAGGAAGGCAGGTAGGCGAGGCGGGCAGGGCTCGCCCACCTCTTCTCCTCAGGTCCCCGAGAGAGAAAGAGAGAGAGAGAGAGAGAGAGAGTGAGAGACAGACAGACAGACAGGCAGGGAAAGAGTGAGAGATCCCTGACCTCTGAGTATCTGCATCCACCACTGCTGCCAACTCACAGGCCATCCCACTTCCCCCCCTCCATCCCCATCCCCAGGCGCGGCCCCCCGGGGCCAGCCACACCACGGAGAGGCCCCTTCATGGTCACCTCCGTGCTGTCCCTTCCGGGCCTGACCCCACTGCAGGGGAACCGGTTCAGACAATCCAATCGTCTACATGTCCCTCTCCATGACAATTGTCTTCTCCAGTCTCACATGCCCAAACCGCACCCCCAACATCCTCCTTTGTCTGCAGCTGGAGATAGGAGGAGAATCTCTGCCATTGTGTTGAGAGACTCAGTTTCGCGGGTTTCTCCCCTGTACACGTGTTCTGAAGCTGGGTATTATTTTCTCCAGCGAACCTGTCTTGTGAAGGATTTGGCCAGCCATAAGAAGCTTCAGGGAAGAGGCGGAGGGGCTTCTCTCTCCGCCCCCGACAGCCCTGAGCTGGGTCAGTGCCTCAGACCTGGCCAGGGGCAGCCCATCCCCCGGCGCCCTCTCCCGGGGCATCCCAGGAAAGCTTCACAGCCAGCCCCACCCCACTCGCCACTGCCAGGACCATCGGCCTCCCTCGGGAGGACGGGGCAGGACAGGGAACCGGGTGTGGGAGGCCGCCAGATCTCAGCTCTGGCACACAGGCTGCCAGGCTGCCTGGTCCTCTGAGGGGGCCCAGCACACGCCCCAGGAAACTTGGCGGCAGGCCCCGGGGCTCTCTCCTCTGGAACTCGTCCACTTGAAAGGGGCCTGGCCCAGGTGGCTGGTTCGACCGGTTGGAAAGAAATCTTTTTCTTCTCTGAGAGACTGTTGCTTGTCATCTCCTGGACATGAGATGACAGACAATTGTTCCCATTTCCCTTTCTACTTGAAACCTGATGGATACATTGCCCACTGCCTTTAGAGACTGCAGGTCTTTCTGAAACTCTTTTCAGTGCGCTGGCTCACTTCAGCATCATTTCATTGTTCCATCCGAAATTCCTTTCAGTTGGATCTATTTTCCTTTCTAATCCTTTTGTATACCTAGATATTTAAAAGCTGCTCAAATCTGTAGTGGAGAAAAGTTGGGTTACAACTCTTTCAGACAGCATGTAAACCCACATTTTAGGGTTTCTACACAAAACGTCTCTGCCATGTTTCTAGCAGCTCTCCTTCCATATATTTTCCTCCAGGACTTCCTGTGACAAAATTGCCTTTCTAAAAGCCAGTCCTCCGTTCACTCTCTTGGCCAGTCACGTTTCCATAGAAAGAAAAAGGACTGGATTTTCCAAAGATGCAACAAGAATGATCAAGTCCCGATTCACACCTAGATATCCTGCTCCTGTTCTCCATGAATTGCAAAATTGAAGTTAATTATCTCGTTCCTTTTGTCTAAATCTATTGGGTCACTTTGGCACTGAGCCCCTAAGCTGGTCCACAGCCTGCTTCAGCAGACACCAAACTCTCTCTCAAGTGCCTGCATTCGTGTGCTGAGTAGGTATTGTATTTATTTAGATCGTATTCAACAAAAGATCTTCACGGATTCACTCAAGTACTTAAGCATCTACTATGTGCCCAAAGGTCTTGAAATGTTGGGGGTCTGCAAGGAAGACAGATATGCCTAAACAGATAAATTACACTACTGAAATCATTTGAATGAAAGAGATGTGAATAAACTGCCGTGGGACTCCAGGCAAAGAACCCCCATGGGTTGACCTACAACTAAGAGATACAGCTCTGTCCTGGGGCTCTGAGGAGAAAAACAGCCACCATGGGGGGTGGACAGGCTCTGTACCATCTAAGGAAAGGAAAAGGAAGGGAGAGAAGATAAAGAGAAAACAAGAGAAACGGAAAGGTTTTCTTCTTCTGAGTGTTTCTGCCACCCACTTTTGGAGCACACTGCTTGCTGATGTCCTTTCCGGCCAGTCTTATCCTTCAGCCGGCTTCAGGAGACTTCACCAATTCGATTGTAAGGAGCTGGGCTCCTCCGTGCAGGCAATGCCAACTCCGGAGGGAGCCAGGAGGGGAGCCAAAGATTCACAGGACTCTGCAGCCCTTCTGCAGCTCACTGGTGTGGAGGGGCACCGAGGCTTCACCTTGGCCTCTGTCTCCAAGTTCACATAAAGGAGGGTCGGTTCCTTCCTCGCTAGATGAGCGTGGAGAGAAACCTCCTTCACAGAAGGGATTATGGAATAATTAAAGTCAGAGCCTTGAACAAGGCAAAGGGTTAGCACCATGAATTAGCACCATGAATCTGAAGTGACTGGACATGTGAATTAGTAACCAGTAGGACGAGGAGCTGAAGACAAAAAAAGAAAAAAGGCAAGAAACCAGTTCTCGATTTTCTAAGATGGAAATGCAAGTCTTTCTTCTTCCAAAGAAAAAAGTCATTGAACCCTTTCCTTGAAAATAAAACTGAAAGGGGCCACATGTTGCAAGAAGGGTTTTAACCGTGATGTCACTACACAATCATGTGTAGCCATCAGTTGTTAAGTGCACTGCAAATAGTTCACACCTTAACAATTATGTTACCAAAGTTCGCAGTTGAGAAATATAGACACACACACATATACATATATATACATGTAAGAAAAGAGTAGAGTGTGTGCCAATTGCTCACTGTACTATTGACAATATCACTCTTACAACTGAAAGCATGACTAGGAGAGAGAAGGTGGTGTGACCCTAGATTGCTAGAGTCACAGCAAGAAAGTTAAGAAAGTGCCATCAGGTCATTGGACAAAAGAATGCTATATGGCTGTTGGGTTTATAAGAGATCCATTGGAGAAAAACAAGTCACTACATTAAATTATTTTCTACTTACCTGCATCACCCTCTCCAAGAACACATATTCTAAAATGAGACAAGTTATTACATTAAAAATGACCGGCTCTGGCATTTGGAAAACTACACCAAATAATGAAGTAAAAACTGGGTTACAACATCCTGGTATCAACTCCAACTACCGTCTTTTACCAAACTAAAACTCTAATGATCACTAATTCACTTGCAATCTAGTGCTCCTCCCATATACAAAAATCAACAACTTCCAATGTGTCATAACTTTTTTAAATTTCCCTAACATTTTAGAGGATAATGTAAATATGTCTCCTGGAAAAGTTGAGAAAGATGGAGACACTAGAAAGGAAAAGACGAAAATACTCCCCTAATCAATGATGTAAAACACAAGGCATGAACAACTGTTAAAAGAATTCTCTATGACATTGATCAAGTCTACTATCTCTACGCCTGGCTCTTTCCTATCAGTCATTTGATACATAAACAAATAGAATAGTGTATTTCATGGGATCAATTCTTTTAGTGGCGTGCTTTCCCTTTGACCACTACATATGCTTTTATGTGTTTGCTTTATTTTCAGGCGGCGGTCACATCAGAACAACCCTCATCTCGGCAGATCTTTGCCTTAAGGAACCCTACCTCGGCCCTTGATCAACTGTACTCTGTGTTATGGTCAACTCAGAGCCCTACATGGATCAGTGTTCCCTACCGCCTCTCTCCGTGCGTTGCTCATGTCAGGGAGTATAGTCCACCGAGTGGAACAGTAAGCAGTCTTCCCAAAGCATCAGATATGAAAAGGAGGAGACGCGGGGTTGGGTGTGGGACCCCATTCCGTGCCTCAGTGCAGACAAGCTAGAGGTCAATGCATCCCTCCAGAGACTGGGAGAAAAACAGGAGGTTATGAGCACGAGGTTCCCTCTGCAGGCCTTGAAGCAGGGACCTGGAATCAAACTGCTGACACCGTGGATCGTGGTTGGTTTGACAGGGAACTCACGAGGAAGATAAGGACGTGAAATAATGAAAATCATAAGAACAGCAGCGAACACTTCTACTGAGGCCAAGGACTGCACCCTGAATGTAACTCTGTGCTGGAACATATCTTAACTCTCATGACCCTGAAAGCATCCCGACGTAGTCAATGTTGTTCTTTGCACCATTTGCTAGATGAAAAGAGACTGGGTACAGTGGCTAGAAAACTCAGCCAGGTTACAAAGCGGATAAATGGCCGAGCCCAAGCTCAGTGCTCTTCTGTGATGCTCTTGGACTACAACTCAAGTGAAGTCTCTAACGACTATCTCCGCTCGCACTGCCAACACCATCGTCCTCCGTGGAGTGGATGGAGGCAGGCGTGGGCAGGCAGGGAGCCGGGTGTGGCAGGCCGCCAGATCTAAGGTCTGGCACACAGGTTGCCAGGTGGCTCCCTCCTCTGAGGGGGCCCAGCACACGCCCCAGGGGACTTGGCGGCAGGCCCCAGGGCCCTTTCCCCCGGATCTTGTCCACTTGAAAGGGGCCTGGCCCAGGTGGCCGGTTGGGCTGGTTGGCCAGCCTCCTTTGGACAAAGCAGGCGAGCCCAGCCAGCCTTCCAGTCGCCCCCGGCGTGGCACCAGCGCCCTCAGGCCGAGGGCCTCACGCGTGCCCTCCAACGCGGATTTCTCCTCAGAGCCGTGGCCTGGGCACTAGGAAGGCCAGGCCCTCCCGACTCCAGAGATGATGCTGGGACCCGTCGCCGGAAGGGCCTGCCCGTGTGGCAGCGGCTCCCCAAGCCGGCGGCCTGCTGGGGCCTCACTCACTGCTTGGCCATAAGCCTGTCTCGGCCCTTCGGATTCCACAGAGCCTTTCCTCCACCTGGCTGGAGTCGACAAGTGCGGGCGTGGGGTGAGGCCGTGGTTTTGCCTTTCCAGGAAGAAATGAGGCCCGGGCAAAGCAGCTGGCCGAGGCAGAGCCTTGACCTGGGCCACCCCAGTCGGCCTTTGGCCACCAGGTCCAGACCACCGCTTCCAAAGAAGGGAAGCGGCCGGCCAGCTGATTGCAAGTGGGGGATGGGAGGGAGACAACAGCTGAAGCCAAGTCCAGCAGGGCGTTGGCGTTCCTTCTTCAGCTGGGACTGGCCTGGCCTGGCGGGCGGGCGGGGCCTTCACTGAGGACCCCCGAGGCCTGCCCTAGGCCCCGGCGGTGGCGGGTGGCGCATGCGCCCTTGGCCTCAGGGGTTGAACCCAAGCCCACAGGGCACTCAAAGCAGCCGGAGAAAGAAGGGGCCAGGGGAGAGGAAGGCAGGTAGGCGAGGCGGGCAGGGCTCGCCCACCTCTTCTCCTCAGGTCCCCGAGAGAGAAAGAGAGAGAGAAAGAGAGAGAGAGTGAGAGACAGACAGACAGACAGGCAGGGAAAGAGTGAGAGATCCCTGACCTCTGAGTATCTGCATCCACCACTGCTGCCAACTCACAGGCCATCCCACTTCCCCCCCTCCATCCCCATCCCCAGGCGCGGCCCCCCGGGGCCAGCCACACCACGGAGAGGCCCCTTCATGGTCACCTCCGTGCTGTCCCTCGGGCCTGGACCCCACTGCAGGGGAACCGGTTCAGACAATCCAATCGTCTACATGTCCCTCTCCATGACAATTGTCTTCTCCAGTCTCACATGCCCAAACCGCACCCCCAACATCCTCCTTTGTCTGCAGCTGGAGATAGGAGGAGAATCTCTGCCATTGTGTTGAGAGACTCAGTTTCGCGGGTTTCTCCCCTGTACACGTGTTCTGAAGCTGGGTATTATTTTCTCCAGCGAACCTGTCTTGTGAAGGATTTGGCCAGCCATAAGAAGCTTCAGGGAAGAGGCGGAGGGGCTTCTCTCTCCGCCCCCGACAGCCCTGAGCTGGGTCAGTGCCTCAGACCTGGCCAGGGGCAGCCCATCCCCCCGGCGCCCTCTCCCGGGGCATCCCAGGAAAGCTTCACAGCCAGCCCACCCCACTCGCCACTGCCAGGACCATCGGCCTCCCTCGGGAGGACCGGGGCAGGACAGGGAACCGGGTGTGGGAGGCCCGCCAGATCTCAGCTCTGGCACACAGGCTGCCAGGCTGCCTGGTCCTCTGAGGGGGCCCAGCACACCGCCCCAGGAAACTTGGCGGCAGGCCCCGGGGCTCTCTCCTCTGGAACTCGTCCACTTGAAAGGGGCCTGGCCCAGGTGGCTGGTTCGACCGGTTGGAAAGAAATCTTTTTCTTCTCTGAGAGACTGTTGCTTGTCATCTCCTGGACATGAGATGACAGACAATTGTTCCCATTTTCCCTTTCTACTTGAAACCTGATGGATACATTGCCCACTGCCTTTAGAGACCTGCAGGTCTTTCTGAAACTCTTTTCAGTGCGCTGCTCACTTCAGCATCATTTCATTGTTCCATCCGAAATTCCTTCAGTTGATCTATTTTCCTTCTAATCCTTTTGTATACCTAGATATTTAAAAGCTGCTCAAATCTGTAGTGGAGAAAAGTTGGGTTACAACTCTTTCAGACAGCATGTAAACCCACATTTTAGGGTTTCTACACAAAACGTCTCTGCCATGTTTCTAGCAGCTCTCCTTCCATATATTTTCCTCCAGGACTTCCTGTGACAAAATTGCCTTTCTAAAAGCCAGTCCTCCGTTCACTCTCTTGGCCAGTCACGTTTCCATAGAAAGAAAAAGGACTGGATTTTCCAAAGATTGCAACAAGAATGATCAAGTCCCGATTCACACCTAGATATCCTGCTCCTGATCTCATGAATTGCAAATTGAAGTTAATTATCTCGTTCTTTTGTCTAAATCTATTGGGTCACTTTGGCACTGAGCCCCTAAGCTGGTCCACAGCCTGCTTCAGCAGACACCAAACTCTCTCTCAAGTGCCTGCATTCGTGTGCTGAGTAGGTATTGTATTATTTAGATCGTATTCAACAAAGATCTTCACGGATTCACTCAAGTACTTAAGCATCTACTATGTGCCCAAAGGTCTTGAAATGTTGGGGGGTCTGCAAGGAAGACAGATATGCCTAAACAGATAAATTACACTACTGAAATCATTTGAATGAAAGAGATGTGAATAAACTGCCGTGGGACTCCAGGCAAAGAACCCCCATGGGTTGGACCTACAACTAAGAGATACAGCTCTGTCCTGGGGCTCTGAGGAGAAAAACAGCCACCATGGGGGGTGGACAGGCTCTGTACCATCTAAGGAAAGGAAAAGGAAGGGAGAGAAGATAAGAGAAAACAAGAGAAACGGAAAGGTTTTCTTCTTCTGAGTGTTTCTGCCACCCACTTTTGGAGCACACTGCTTGCTGATGTCCTTTCCGGCCAGTCTTATCCTTCAGCCGGCTTCAGGAGACTTCACCAATTCGATTGTAAGGAGCTGGGCTCCTCCGTGCAGGCAATGCCAACTCCGGAGGGAGCCAGAGGGGAGCCAAAGATTCACAGGACTCTGCAGCCCTTCTGCAGCTCACTGGTGTGGAGGGGCACCGAGGCTTCACCTTGGCCTCTGTCTCAAGTTCACATAAAGGAGGGTCGGTTCCTTCCTCGCTAGATGAGCGTGGAGAGAAACCTCCTTCACAGAAGGGATTATGGAATAATTAAAGTCAGAGCCTTGACAGAGGCAAAGGGTTAGCACCATGAATCTGAAGTGACTGGACATGTGAATTAGTAACCAGTAGACGAGGAGCTGAAGACAAAAAAAGAAAAAAGGCAAGAAACCAGTTCTCGATTTTCTAAGATGGAATGCAAGTCTTTCTTCTTCCAAAAGAAAAAAGTCATTGAACCTTTCCTTGAAAATAAAACTGAAAGGGGCCACATGTTGCAAAGAAGGGTTTTAACCGTGATGTCACTACACAATCTGTGTAGCCATCAGTTGTTAAGTGCACTGCAAATAGTTCACACCTTAACAATTATGTTACCAAAGTTCGCAGTTGAGAAATATAGACACCACACATATACATATATATACATGTAAGAAAAGAGTAGAGTGTGTGCCAATTGCCTCACTGTACTATTGACAATATCACTCTTACAACTGAAAGCATGACTAGGAGAGAGAAGGTGGTGTGACCCTAGATTGCTAGAGTCACAGCAAGAAAAGTTAAGAAAGTGCCATCAGGTCATTTGGACAAAAGAATGCTATATGGCTGTTGGGTTTATAAGAGATCCATTGGAGAAAAACAAGTCACTACATTAAATTATTTTTCTACTTACCTGCATCACCCTCTCCAAGAACACATATTCTAAAATGAGACAAGTTATTACATTAAAAATGACCGGCTCTGGCATTTGGAAAACTACACCAAATAATGAAGTAAAAACTGGGTTACAAACATCCTGGTATCAACTCCAACTACCGTCTTTTACCAACTAAAACTCTAATGATCACTAATCACTTGCAATCTAGTGCTCCTCCCATATACAAAATCAACAACTTCCAATGTGTCATAACTTTTTTAAAATTTCCCTAACATTTTAGAGGATAATGTAAATATGTCTCCTGGAAAAGTTGAGAAAGATGGAGACACTAGGAAAGGAAAAGACGAAAATACTCCCCTAATCAATGATGTAAAACACAAGGCATGAACAACTGTTAAAAGAATTCTCTATGACATTGATCAAGTCTACTATCTCTACGCCTGGCTCTTTCCTATCAGTCATTTGATACATAAACAAATAGAATAGTGTATTTCATGGGATCAATTCTTTTAGTGGCGTGCTTTCCCTTTGACCACTACATATGCTTTTATGTGTTTGCTTTATTTTCAGGCGGCGTCACATCAGAACACCCTCATCTCGGCAGATCTTTGCCTTAAGGAACCCTACCTCGGCCCTTGATCAACTGTACTCTGTGTTATGGTCAACTCAGAGCCCTACATGGATCAGTGTTTCCTACCGCCTCTCTCCCGTGCGTTGCTCATGTCAGGGAGTATAGTCCACCGAGTGAACAGTAAGCAGTCTTCCCAAAGCATCAGATATGAAAAGGAGGAGACGCGGGGTTGGGTGTGGGACCCCATTCCGTGCCTCAGTGCAGACAAGCTAGAGGTCAATGCATCCCTCCAGAGACTGGGAGAAAAACAGGAGGTTATGAGCACGAGGTTCCCTCTGCAGGCCTTGAAGCAGGGACCTGGAATCAAACTGCTGACACCGTGGATCGTGGTTGGTTTGACAGGGAACTCACGAGGAAGATAAGGACGTGAAATAATGAAAATCATAAGAACAGCAGCGAACACTTCTACTGAGCCAAGGACTGCACCCTGAATGTAAACTCTGTGCTGGAACATATCTTAACTCACATGACCCTGAAAGCATCCCGACGTAGTCAATGTTGTTCTTTGCACCATTTGCTAGATGAAGAGACTGGGTACAGTGGCTAGAAAACTCAGCCAGGTTACAAAGCGGATAAATGGCCGAGCCCAAGCTCAGTGCTCTTCTGTGATGCTCTTGGACTACAACTCCAAGTGAAGTCTCTAACGACTATCTCCGCTCGCACTGCCAACACCATCGTCCTCCGTGGAGTGGATGGAGGCAGGCGTGGGCAGGGCAGGGAGCCGGGTGTGGCAGGCCGCCAGATCTAAGGTCTGGCACACAGGTTGCCAGGTGGCTCCCTCCTCTGAGGGGGCCCAGCACACGCCCCAGGGGACTTGGCGGCAGGCCCCAGGGCCCTTTCCCCCGGATCTTGTCCACTTGAAAGGGGCCTGGCCCAGGTGGCCGGTTGGGCTGGTTGGCCAGCCTCCTTTGGACAAAGCAGGCGAGCCCAGCCAGCCTTCCAGTCGCCCCCGGCGTGGCACCAGCGCCCTCAGGCCGAGGGCCTCACGCGTGCCCTCCAACGCGGATTTCTCCTCAGAGCCGTGGCCTGGGCACTAGGAAGGCCAGGCCCTCCCGACTCCAGAGATGATGCTGGGACCCGTCGCCGGAAGGGCCTGCCCGTGTGGCAGCGGCTCCCCAAGCCGGCGGCCTGCTGGGGCCTCACTCACTGCTTGGCCATAAGCCTGTCTCGGCCCTTCGGATTCCACAGAGCCTTTCCTCCACCTGGCTGGAGTCGACAAGTGCGGGCGTGGGGTGAGGCCGTGGTTTTGCCTTTCCAGGAAGAAATGAGGCCCGGGCAAAAGCAGCTGGCCGAGGCAGAGCCTTGACCTGGCACCCCAGTCGGCCTTTGGCCACCAGGTCCAGACCACCGCTTCCAAAGAAGGGAAGCGGCCGGCCAGCTGATTGCAAGTGGGGGATGGGAGGGAGACAACAGCTGAAGCCAAGTCCAGCAGGGCGTTGGCGTTCCTTCTTCAGCTGGGACTGGCCTGGCCTGGCGGGCGGGCGGGGCCTTCACTGAGGACCCCCGAGGCCTGCCCTAGGCCCCGGAGGTGGCGGGTGGCGCATGCGCCCTTGGCCTCAGGGGTTGAACCCAAGCCCACAGGGCACTCAAAGCAGCCGGAGAAAGAAGGGGCCAGGGGAGAGGAAGGCAGGTAGGCGAGGCGGGCAGGGCTCGCCCACCTCTTCTCCTCAGGTCCCCGAGAGAGAAAGAGAGAGAGAGAGAGAGAGAGAGTGAGAGACAGACAGACAGACAGGCAGGGAAAGAGTGAGAGATCCCTGACCTCTGAGTATCTGCATCCACCACTGCTGCCAACTCACAGGCCATCCCACTTCCCCCCCTCCATCCCCATCCCCAGGCGCGGCCCCCCGGGGCCAGCCACACCACGGAGAGGCCCCTTCATGGTCACCTCCGTGCTGTGCCTTCCGGGCCTGACCCCACTGCAGGGGAACCGGTTCAGACAATCCAATCGTCTACATGTCCCTCTCCATGACAATTGTCTTCTCCAGTCTCACATGCCCAAACCGCACCCCCAACATCCTCCTTTGTCTGCAGCTGGAGATAGGAGGAGAATCTCTGCCATTGTGTTGAGAGACTCAGTTTCGCGGGTTTCTCCCCTGTACACGTGTTCTGAAGCTGGGTATTATTTTCTCCAGCGAACCTGTCTTGTGAAGGATTTGGCCAGCCATAAGAAGCTTCAGGGAAGAGGCGGAGGGGCTTCTCTCTCCGCCCCCGACAGCCCTGAGCTGGGTCAGTGCCTCAGACCTGGCCAGGGGCAGCCCATCCCCCGGCGCCCTCTCCCGGGGCATCCCAGGAAAGCTTCACAGCCAGCCCCACCCCACTCGCCACTGCCAGGACCATCGGCCTCCCTCGGGAGGACGGGGCAGGACAGGGAACCGGGTGTGGGAGGCCGCCAGATCTCAGCTCTGGCACACAGGCTGCCAGGCTGCCTGGTCCTCTGAGGGGGCCCAGCACACGCCCCAGGAAACTTGGCGGCAGGCTCCGGGGCTCTCTCCTCTGGAACTCGTCCACTTGAAAGGGGCCTGGCCCAGGTGGCTGGTTCGACCGGTTGGAAAGAAATCTTTTTCTTCTCTGAGAGACTGTTGCTTGTCATCTCCTGGACATGAGATGACAGACAATTGTTCCCATTTCCCTTTCTACTTGAAACCTGATGGATACATTGCCCACTGCCTTTAGAGACTGCAGGTCTTTCTGAAACTCTTTTCAGTGCGCTGGCTCACTTCAGCATCATTTCATTGTTCCATCCGAAATTCCTTTCAGTTGGATCTATTTTCCTTTCTAATCCTTTTGTATACCTAGATATTTAAAAGCTGCTCAAATCTGTAGTGGAGAAAAGTTGGGTTACAACTCTTTCAGACAGCATGTAAACCCACATTTTAGGGTTTCTACACAAAACGTCTCTGCCATGTTTCTAGCAGCTCTCCTTCCATATATTTTCCTCCAGGACTTCCTGTGACAAAATTGCCTTTCTAAAAGCCAGTCCTCCGTTCACTCTCTTGGCCAGTCACGTTTCCATAGAAAGAAAAAGGACTGGATTTTCCAAAGATGCAACAAGAATGATCAAGTCCCGATTCACACCTAGATATCCTGCTCCTGTTCTCCATGAATTGCAAAATTGAAGTTAATTATCTCGTTCATTTTGTCTAAATCTATTGGGTCACTTTGGCACTGAGCCCCTAAGCTGGTCCACAGCCTGCTTCAGCAGACACCAAACTCTCTCTCAAGTGCCTGCATTCGTGTGCTGAGTAGGTATTGTATTTATTTAGATCGTATTCAACAAAAGATCTTCACGGATTCACTCAAGTACTTAAGCATCTACTATGTGCCCAAAGGTCTTGAAATGTTGGGGGTCTGCAAGGAAGACAGATATGCCTAAACAGATAAATTACACTACTGAAATCATTTGAATGAAAGAGATGTGAATAAACTGCCGTGGGACTCCAGGCAAAGAACCCCCATGGGTTGACCTACAACTAAGAGATACAGCTCTGTCCTGGGGCTCTGAGGAGAAAAACAGCCACCATGGGGGGTGGACAGGCTCTGTACCATCTAAGGAAAGGAAAAGGAAGGGAGAGAAGATAAAGAGAAAACAAGAGAAACGGAAAGGTTTTCTTCTTCTGAGTGTTTCTGCCACCCACTTTTGGAGCACACTGCTTGCTGATGTCCTTTCCGGCCAGTCTTATCCTTCAGCCGGCTTCAGGAGACTTCACCAATTCGATTGTAAGGAGCTGGGCTCCTCCGTGCAGGCAATGCCAACTCCGGAGGGAGCCAGGAGGGGAGCCAAAGATTCACAGGACTCTGCAGCCCTTCTGCAGCTCACTGGTGTGGAGGGGCACCGAGGCTTCACCTTGGCCTCTGTCTCCAAGTTCACACAAAGGAGGGTCGGTTCCTTCCTCGCTAGATGAGCGTGGAGAGAAACCTCCTTCACAGAAGGGATTATGGAATAATTAAAGTCAGAGCCTTGAACAAGGCAAAGGGTTAGCACCATGAATCTGAAGTGACTGGACATGTGAATTAGTAACCAGTAGGACGAGGAGCTGAAGACAAAAAAAGAAAAAAGGCAAGAAACCAGTTCTCGATTTTCTAAGATGGAAATGCAAGTCTTTCTTCTTCCAAAAGAAAAAAGTCATTGAACCCTTTCCTTGAAAATAAAACTGAAAGGGGCCACATGTTGCAAAGAAGGGTTTTAACCGTGATGTCACTACACAATCATGTGTAGCCATCAGTTGTTAAGTGCACTGCAAATAGTTCACACCTTAACAATTATGTTACCAAAGTTCGCAGTTGAGAAATATAGACACACACACATATACATATATATACATGTAAGAAAAGAGTAGAGTGTGTGCCAATTGCTCACTGTACTATTGACAATATCACTCTTACAACTGAAAGCATGACTAGGAGAGAGAAGGTGGTGTGACCCTAGATTGCTAGAGTCACAGCAAGAAAAGTTAAGAAAGTGCCATCAGGTCATTTGGACAAAAGAATGCTATATGGCTGTTGGGTTTATAAGAGATCCATTGGAGAAAAACAAGTCACTACATTAAATTATTTTCTACTTACCTGCATCACCCTCTCCAAGAACACATATTCTAAAATGAGACAAGTTATTACATTAAAAATGACCGGCTCTGGCATTTGGAAAACTACACCAAATAATGAAGTAAAAACTGGGTTACAAACATCCTGGTATCAACTCCAACTACCGTCTTTTACCAAACTAAAACTCTAATGATCACTAATTCACTTGCAATCTAGTGCTCCTCCCATATACAAAATCAACAACTTCCAATGTGTCATAACTTTTTTAAAATTTCCCTAACATTTTAGAGGATAATGTAAATATGTCTCCTGGAAAAGTTGAGAAAGATGGAGACACTAGGAAAGGAAAAGACGAAAATACTCCCCTAATCAATGATGTAAAACACAAGGCATGAACAACTGTTAAAAGAATTCTCTATGACATTGATCAAGTCTACTGTCTCTACGCCTGGCTCTTTCCTATCAGTCATTTGATACATAAACAAATAGAATAGTGTATTTCATGGGATCAATTCTTTTAGTGGCGTGCTTTCCCTTTGACCACTACATATGCTTTTATGTGTTTGCTTTATTTTCAGGCGGCGTCACATCAGAACACCCTCATCTCGGCAGATCTTTGCCTTAAGGAACCCTACCTCGGCCCTTGATCAACTGTACTCTGTGTTATGGTCAACTCAGAGCCCTACATGGATCAGTGTTTCCTACCGCCTCTCTCCCGTGCGTTGCTCATGTCAGGGAGTATAGTCCACCGAGTGAACAGTAAGCAGTCTTCCCAAAGCATCAGATATGAAAAGGAGGAGACGCGGGGTTGGGTGTGGGACCCCATTCCGTGCCTCAGTGCAGACAAGCTAGAGGTCAATGCATCCCTCCAGAGACTGGGAGAAAAACAGGAGGTTATGAGCACGAGGTTCCCTCTGCAGGCCTTGAAGCAGGGACCTGGAATCAAACTGCTGACACCGTGGATCGTGGTTGGTTTGACAGGGAACTCACGAGGAAGATAAGGACGTGAAATAATGAAAATCATAAGAACAGCAGCGAACACTTCTACTGAGCCAAGGACTGCACCCTGAATGTAAACTCTGTGCTGGAACATATCTTAACTCACATGACCCTGAAAGCATCCCGACGTAGTCAATGTTGTTCTTTGCACCATTTGCTAGATGAAGAGACTGGGTACAGTGGCTAGAAAACTCAGCCAGGTTACAAAGCGGATAAATGGCCGAGCCCAAGCTCAGTGCTCTTCTGTGATGCTCTTGGACTACAACTCCAAGTGAAGTCTCTAACGACTATCTCCGCTCGCACTGCCAACACCATCGTCCTCCGTGGAGTGGATGGAGGCAGGCGTGGGCAGGGCAGGGAGCCGGGTGTGGCAGGCCGCCAGATCTAAGGTCTGGCACACAGGTTGCCAGGTGGCTCCCTCCTCTGAGGGGGCCCAGCACACGCCCCAGGGGACTTGGCGGCAGGCCCCAGGGCCCTTTCCCCCGGATCTTGTCCACTTGAAAGGGGCCTGGCCCAGGTGGCCGGTTGGGCTGGTTGGCCAGCCTCCTTTGGACAAAGCAGGCGAGCCCAGCCAGCCTTCCAGTCGCCCCCGGCGTGGCACCAGCGCCCTCAGGCCGAGGGCCTCACGCGTGCCCTCCAACGCGGATTTCTCCTCAGAGCCGTGGCCTGGGCACTAGGAAGGCCAGGCCCTCCCGACTCCAGAGATGATGCTGGGACCGGTCGCCGGAAGGGCCTGCCCGTGTGGCAGCGGCTCCCCAAGCCGGCGGCCTGCTGGGGCCTCACTCACTGCTTGGCCATAAGCCTGTCTCGGCCCTTCGGATTCCACAGAGCCTTTCCTCCACCTGGCTGGAGTCGACAAGTGCGGGCGTGGGGTGAGGCCGTGGTTTTGCCTTTCCAGGAAGAAATGAGGCCCGGGCAAAAGCAGCTGGCCGAGGCAGAGCCTTGACCTGGCACCCCAGTCGGCCTTTGGCCACCAGGTCCAGACCACCGCTTCCAAAGAAGGGAAGCGGCCGGCCAGCTGATTGCAAGTGGGGGATGGGAGGGAGACAACAGCTGAAGCCAAGTCCAGCAGGGCGTTGGCGTTCCTTCTTCAGCTGGGACTGGCCTGGCCTGGCGGGCGGGCGGGGCCTTCACTGAGGACCCCTGAGGCCCGCCCTAGGCCCTGGCGGTGGCGGGTGGCGCATGCGCCCTTGGCCTCAGGGGTTGAACCCAAGCCCACAGGGCACTCAAAGCAGCCGGAGAAAGAAGGGGCCAGGGGAGAGGAAGGCAGGTAGGCGAGGCGGGCAGGGCTCGCCCACCTCTTCTCCTCAGGTCCCCGAGAGAGAAAGAGAGAGAGAGAGAGAGAGTGAGAGACAGACAGACAGACAGGCAGGGAAAGAGTGAGAGATCCCTGACCTCTGAGTATCTGCATCCACCACTGCTGCCAACTCACAGGCCATCCCACTTCCCCCCCTCCATCCCCATCCCCAGGCGCGGCCCCCCGGGGCCAGCCACACCACGGAGAGGCCCCTTCATGGTCACCTCCGTGCTGTCCCTTCCGGGCCTGACCCCACTGCAGGGGAACCGGTTCAGACAATCCAATCGTCTACATGTCCCTCTCCATGACAATTGTCTTCTCCAGTCTCACATGCCCAAACCGCACCCCCAACATCCTCCTTTGTCTGCAGCTGGAGATAGGAGGAGAATCTCTGCCATTGTGTTGAGAGACTCAGTTTCGCGGGTTTCTCCCCTGTACACGTGTTCTGAAGCTGGGTATTATTTTCTCCAGCGAACCTGTCTTGTGAAGGATTTGGCCAGCCATAAGAAGCTTCAGGGAAGAGGCGGAGGGGCTTCTCTCTCCGCCCCCGACAGCCCTGAGCTGGGTCAGTGCCTCAGACCTGGCCAGGGGCAGCCCATCCCCCGGCGCCCTCTCCCGGGGCATCCCAGGAAAGCTTCACAGCCAGCCCCACCCCACTCGCCACTGCCAGGACCATCGGCCTCCCTCGGGAGGACGGGGCAGGACAGGGAACCGGGTGTGGGAGGCCGCCAGATCTCAGCTCTGGCACACAGGCTGCCAGGCTGCCTGGTCCTCTGAGGGGGCCCAGCACACGCCCCAGGAAACTTGGCGGCAGGCCCCGGGGCTCTCTCCTCTGGAACTCGTCCACTTGAAAGGGGCCTGGCCCAGGTGGCTGGTTCGACCGGTTGGAAAGAAATCTTTTTCTTCTCTGAGAGACTGTTGCTTGTCATCTCCTGGACATGAGATGACAGACAATTGTTCCCATTTCCCTTTCTACTTGAAACCTGATGGATACATTGCCCACTGCCTTTAGAGACTGCAGGTCTTTCTGAAACTCTTTTCAGTGCGCTGGCTCACTTCAGCATCATTTCATTGTTCCATCCGAAATTCCTTTCAGTTGGATCTATTTTCCTTTCTAATCCTTTTGTATACCTAGATATTTAAAAGCTGCTCAAATCTGTAGTGGAGAAAAGTTGGGTTACAACTCTTTCAGACAGCATGTAAACCCACATTTTAGGGTTTCTACACAAAACGTCTCTGCCATGTTTCTAGTAGCTCTCCTTCCATATATTTTCCTCCAGGACTTCCTGTGACAAAATTGCCTTTCTAAAAGCCAGTCCTCCGTTCACTCTCTTGGCCAGTCACGTTTCCATAGAAAGAAAAAGGACTGGATTTTCCAAAGATGCAACAAGAATGATCAAGTCCCGATTCACACCTAGATATCCTGCTCCTGTTCTCCATGAATTGCAAAATTGAAGTTAATTATCTCGTTCATTTTGTCTAAATCTATTGGGTCACTTTGGCACTGAGCCCCTAAGCTGGTCCACAGCCTGCTTCAGCAGACACCAAACTCTCTCTCAAGTGCCTGCATTCGTGTGCTGAGTAGGTATTGTATTTATTTAGATCGTATTCAACAAAAGATCTTCACGGATTCACTCAAGTACTTAAGCATCTACTATGTGCCCAAAGGTCTTGAAATGTTGGGGGTCTGCAAGGAAGACAGATATGCCTAAACAGATAAATTACACTACTGAAATCATTTGAATGAAAGAGATGTGAATAAACTGCCGTGGGACTCCAGGCAAAGAACCCCCATGGGTTGACCTACAACTAAGAGATACAGCTCTGTCCTGGGGCTCTGAGGAGAAAAACAGCCACCATGGGGGGTGGACAGGCTCTGTACCATCTAAGGAAAGGAAAAGGAAGGGAGAGAAGATAAAGAGAAAACAAGAGAAACGGAAAGGTTTTCTTCTTCTGAGTGTTTCTGCCACCCACTTTTGGAGCACACTGCTTGCTGATGTCCTTTCCGGCCAGTCTTATCCTTCAGCCGGCTTCAGGAGACTTCACCAATTCGATTGTAAGGAGCTGGGCTCCTCCGTGCAGGCAATGCCAACTCCGGAGGGAGCCAGGAGGGGAGCCAAAGATTCACAGGACTCTGCAGCCCTTCTGCAGCTCACTGGTGTGGAGGGGCACCGAGGCTTCACCTTGGCCTCTGTCTCCAAGTTCACACAAAGGAGGGTCGGTTCCTTCCTCGCTAGATGAGCGTGGAGAGAAACCTCCTTCACAGAAGGGATTATGGAATAATTAAAGTCAGAGCCTTGAACAAGGCAAAGGGTTAGCACCATGAATCTGAAGTGACTGGACATGTGAATTAGTAACCAGTAGGACGAGGAGCTGAAGACAAAAAAAGAAAAAAGGCAAGAAACCAGTTCTCGATTTTCTAAGATGGAAATGCAAGTCTTTCTTCTTCCAAAAGAAAAAAGTCATTGAACCCTTTCCTTGAAAATAAAACTGAAAGGGGCCACATGTTGCAAAGAAGGGTTTTAACCGTGATGTCACTACACAATCATGTGTAGCCATCAGTTGTTAAGTGCACTGCAAATAGTTCACACCTTAACAATTATGTTACCAAAGTTCGCAGTTGAGAAATATAGACACACACACATATACATATATATACATGTAAGAAAAGAGTAGAGTGTGTGCCAATTGCTCACTGTACTATTGACAATATCACTCTTACAACTGAAAGCATGACTAGGAGAGAGAAGGTGGTGTGACCCTAGATTGCTAGAGTCACAGCAAGAAAAGTTAAGAAAGTGCCATCAGGTCATTTGGACAAAAGAATGCTATATGGCTGTTGGGTTTATAAGAGATCCATTGGAGAAAAACAAGTCACTACATTAAATTATTTTCTACTTACCTGCATCACCCTCTCCAAGAACACATATTCTAAAATGAGACAAGTTATTACATTAAAAATGACCGGCTCTGGCATTTGGAAAACTACACCAAATAATGAAGTAAAAACTGGGTTACAAACATCCTGGTATCAACTCCAACTACCGTCTTTTACCAAACTAAAACTCTAATGATCACTAATTCACTTGCAATCTAGTGCTCCTCCCATATACAAAATCAACAACTTCCAATGTGTCATAACTTTTTTAAAATTTCCCTAACATTTTAGAGGATAATGTAAATATGTCTCCTGGAAAAGTTGAGAAAGATGGAGACACTAGGAAAGGAAAAGACGAAAATACTCCCCTAATCAATGATGTAAAACACAAGGCATGAACAACTGTTAAAAGAATTCTCTATGACATTGATCAAGTCTACTATCTCTACGCCTGGCTCTTTCCTATCAGTCATTTGATACATAAACAAATAGAATAGTGTATTTCATGGGATCAATTCTTTTAGTGGCGTGCTTTCCCTTTGACCACTACATATGCTTTTATGTGTTTGCTTTATTTTCAGGCGGCGTCACATCAGAACACCCTCATCTCGGCAGATCTTTGCCTTAAGGAACCCTACCTCGGCCCTTGATCAACTGTACTCTGTGTTATGGTCAACTCAGAGCCCTACATGGATCAGTGTTTCCTACCGCCTCTCTCCCGTGCGTTGCTCATGTCAGGGAGTATAGTCCACCGAGTGAACAGTAAGCAGTCTTCCCAAAGCATCAGATATGAAAAGGAGGAGACGCGGGGTTGGGTGTGGGACCCCATTCCGTGCCTCAGTGCAGACAAGCTAGAGGTCAATGCATCCCTCCAGAGACTGGGAGAAAAACAGGAGGTTATGAGCACGAGGTTCCCTCTGCAGGCCTTGAAGCAGGGACCTGGAATCAAACTGCTGACACCGTGGATCGTGGTTGGTTTGACAGGGAACTCACGAGGAAGATAAGGACGTGAAATAATGAAAATCATAAGAACAGCAGCGAACACTTCTACTGAGCCAAGGACTGCACCCTGAATGTAAACTCTGTGCTGGAACATATCTTAACTCACATGACCCTGAAAGCATCCCGACGTAGTCAATGTTGTTCTTTGCACCATTTGCTAGATGAAGAGACTGGGTACAGTGGCTAGAAAACTCAGCCAGGTTACAAAGCGGATAAATGGCCGAGCCCAAGCTCAGTGCTCTTCTGTGATGCTCTTGGACTACAACTCCAAGTGAAGTCTCTAACGACTATCTCCGCTCGCACTGCCAACACCATCGTCCTCCGTGGAGTGGATGGAGGCAGGCGTGGGCAGGGCAGGGAGCCGGGTGTGGCAGGCCGCCAGATCTAAGGTCTGGCACACAGGTTGCCAGGTGGCTCCCTCCTCTGAGGGGGCCCAGCACACGCCCCAGGGGACTTGGCGGCAGGCCCCAGGGCCCTTTCCCCCGGATCTTGTCCACTTGAAAGGGGCCTGGCCCAGGTGGCCGGTTGGGCTGGTTGGCCAGCCTCCTTTGGACAAAGCAGGCGAGCCCAGCCAGCCTTCCAGTCGCCCCCGGCGTGGCACCAGCGCCCTCAGGCCGAGGGCCTCACGCGTGCCCTCCAACGCGGATTTCTCCTCAGAGCCGTGGCCTGGGCACTAGGAAGGCCAGGCCCTCCCGACTCCAGAGATGATGCTGGGACCGGTCGCCGGAAGGGCCTGCCCGTGTGGCAGCGGCTCCCCAAGCCGGCGGCCTGCTGGGGCCTCACTCACTGCTTGGCCATAAGCCTGTCTCGGCCCTTCGGATTCCACAGAGCCTTTCCTCCACCTGGCTGGAGTCGACAAGTGCGGGCGTGGGGTGAGGCCGTGGTTTTGCCTTTCCAGGAAGAAATGAGGCCCGGGCAAAAGCAGCTGGCCGAGGCAGAGCCTTGACCTGGCACCCCAGTCGGCCTTTGGCCACCAGGTCCAGACCACCGCTTCCAAAGAAGGGAAGCGGCCGGCCAGCTGATTGCAAGTGGGGGATGGGAGGGAGACAACAGCTGAAGCCAAGTCCAGCAGGGCGTTGGCGTTCCTTCTTCAGCTGGGACTGGCCTGGCCTGGCGGGCGGGCGGGGCCTTCACTGAGGACCCCCGAGGCCCGCCCTAGGCCCTGGCGGTGGCGGGTGGCGCATGCGCCCTTGGCCTCAGGGGTTGAACCCAAGCCCACAGGGCACTCAAAGCAGCCGGAGAAAGAAGGGGCCAGGGGAGAGGAAGGCAGGTAGGCGAGGCGGGCAGGGCTCGCCCACCTCTTCTCCTCAGGTCCCCGAGAGAGAAAGAGAGAGAGAGAGAGAGAGAGAGTGAGAGACAGACAGACAGACAGGCAGGGAAAGAGTGAGAGATCCCTGACCTCTGAGTATCTGCATCCACCACTGCTGCCAACTCACAGGCCATCCCACTTCCCCCCCTCCATCCCCATCCCCAGGCGCGGCCCCCCGGGGCCAGCCACACCACGGAGAGGCCCCTTCATGGTCACCTCCGTGCTGTCCCTTCCGGGCCTGACCCCACTGCAGGGGAACCGGTTCAGACAATCCAATCGTCTACATGTCCCTCTCCATGACAATTGTCTTCTCCAGTCTCACATGCCCAAACCGCACCCCCAACATCCTCCTTTGTCTGCAGCTGGAGATAGGAGGAGAATCTCTGCCATTGTGTTGAGAGACTCAGTTTCGCGGGTTTCTCCCCTGTACACGTGTTCTGAAGCTGGGTATTATTTTCTCCAGCGAACCTGTCTTGTGAAGGATTTGGCCAGCCATAAGAAGCTTCAGGGAAGAGGCGGAGGGGCTTCTCTCTCCGCCCCCGACAGCCCTGAGCTGGGTCAGTGCCTCAGACCTGGCCAGGGGCAGCCCATCCCCCGGCGCCCTCTCCCGGGGCATCCCAGGAAAGCTTCACAGCCAGCCCCACCCCACTCGCCACTGCCAGGACCATCGGCCTCCCTCGGGAGGACGGGGCAGGACAGGGAACCGGGTGTGGGAGGCCGCCAGATCTCAGCTCTGGCACACAGGCTGCCAGGCTGCCTGGTCCTCTGAGGGGGCCCAGCACACGCCCCAGGAAACTTGGCGGCAGGCCCCGGGGCTCTCTCCTCTGGAACTCGTCCACTTGAAAGGGGCCTGGCCCAGGTGGCTGGTTCGACCGGTTGGAAAGAAATCTTTTTCTTCTCTGAGAGACTGTTGCTTGTCATCTCCTGGACATGAGATGACAGACAATTGTTCCCATTTCCCTTTCTACTTGAAACCTGATGGATACATTGCCCACTGCCTTTAGAGACTGCAGGTCTTTCTGAAACTCTTTTCAGTGCGCTGGCTCACTTCAGCATCATTTCATTGTTCCATCCGAAATTCCTTTCAGTTGGATCTATTTTCCTTTCTAATCCTTTTGTATACCTAGATATTTAAAAGCTGCTCAAATCTGTAGTGGAGAAAAGTTGGGTTACAACTCTTTCAGACAGCATGTAAACCCACATTTTAGGGTTTCTACACAAAACGTCTCTGCCATGTTTCTAGCAGCTCTCCTTCCATATATTTTCCTCCAGGACTTCCTGTGACAAAATTGCCTTTCTAAAAGCCAGTCCTCCGTTCACTCTCTTGGCCAGTCACGTTTCCATAGAAAGAAAAAGGACTGGATTTTCCAAAGATGCAACAAGAATGATCAAGTCCCGATTCACACCTAGATATCCTGCTCCTGTTCTCCATGAATTGCAAAATTGAAGTTAATTATCTCGTTCATTTTGTCTAAATCTATTGGGTCACTTTGGCACTGAGCCCCTAAGCTGGTCCACAGCCTGCTTCAGCAGACACCAAACTCTCTCTCAAGTGCCTGCATTCGTGTGCTGAGTAGGTATTGTATTTATTTAGATCGTATTCAACAAAAGATCTTCACGGATTCACTCAAGTACTTAAGCATCTACTATGTGCCCAAAGGTCTTGAAATGTTGGGGGTCTGCAAGGAAGACAGATATGCCTAAACAGATAAATTACACTACTGAAATCATTTGAATGAAAGAGATGTGAATAAACTGCCGTGGGACTCCAGGCAAAGAACCCCCATGGGTTGACCTACAACTAAGAGATACAGCTCTGTCCTGGGGCTCTGAGGAGAAAAACAGCCACCATGGGGGGTGGACAGGCTCTGTACCATCTAAGGAAAGGAAAAGGAAGGGAGAGAAGATAAAGAGAAAACAAGAGAAACGGAAAGGTTTTCTTCTTCTGAGTGTTTCTGCCACCCACTTTTGGAGCACACTGCTTGCTGATGTCCTTTCCGGCCAGTCTTATCCTTCAGCCGGCTTCAGGAGACTTCACCAATTCGATTGTAAGGAGCTGGGCTCCTCCGTGCAGGCAATGCCAACTCCGGAGGGAGCCAGGAGGGGAGCCAAAGATTCACAGGACTCTGCAGCCCTTCTGCAGCTCACTGGTGTGGAGGGGCACCGAGGCTTCACCTTGGCCTCTGTCTCCAAGTTCACATAAAGGAGGGTCGGTTCCTTCCTCGCTAGATGAGCGTGGAGAGAAACCTCCTTCACAGAAGGGATTATGGAATAATTAAAGTCAGAGCCTTGAACAAGGCAAAGGGTTAGCACCATGAATCTGAAGTGACTGGACATGTGAATTAGTAACCAGTAGGACGAGGAGCTGAAGACAAAAAAAGAAAAAAGGCAAGAAACCAGTTCTCGATTTTCTAAGATGGAAATGCAAGTCTTTCTTCTTCCAAAAGAAAAAAGTCATTGAACCCTTTCCTTGAAAATAAAACTGAAAGGGGCCACATGTTGCAAAGAAGGGTTTTAACCGTGATGTCACTACACAATCATGTGTAGCCATCAGTTGTTAAGTGCACTGCAAATAGTTCACACCTTAACAATTATGTTACCAAAGTTCGCAGTTGAGAAATATAGACACACACACATATACATATATATACATGTAAGAAAAGAGTAGAGTGTGTGCCAATTGCTCACTGTACTATTGACAATATCACTCTTACAACTGAAAGCATGACTAGGAGAGAGAAGGTGGTGTGACCCTAGATTGCTAGAGTCACAGCAAGAAAAGTTAAGAAAGTGCCATCAGGTCATTTGGACAAAAGAATGCTATATGGCTGTTGGGTTTATAAGAGATCCATTGGAGAAAAACAAGTCACTACATTAAATTATTTTCTACTTACCTGCATCACCCTCTCCAAGAACACATATTCTAAAATGAGACAAGTTATTACATTAAAAATGACCGGCTCTGGCATTTGGAAAACTACACCAAATAATGAAGTAAAAACTGGGTTACAAACATCCTGGTATCAACTCCAACTACCGTCTTTTACCAAACTAAAACTCTAATGATCACTAATTCACTTGCAATCTAGTGCTCCTCCCATATACAAAATCAACAACTTCCAATGTGTCATAACTTTTTTAAAATTTCCCTAACATTTTAGAGGATAATGTAAATATGTCTCCTGGAAAAGTTGAGAAAGATGGAGACACTAGGAAAGGAAAAGACGAAAATACTCCCCTAATCAATGATGTAAAACACAAGGCATGAACAACTGTTAAAAGAATTCTCTATGACATTGATCAAGTCTACTATCTCTACGCCTGGCTCTTTCCTATCAGTCATTTGATACATAAACAAATAGAATAGTGTATTTCATGGGATCAATTCTTTTAGTGGCGTGCTTTCCCTTTGACCACTACATATGCTTTTATGTGTTTGCTTTATTTTCAGGCGGCGTCACATCAGAACACCCTCATCTCGGCAGATCTTTGCCTTAAGGAACCCTACCTCGGCCCTTGATCAACTGTACTCTGTGTTATGGTCAACTCAGAGCCCTACATGGATCAGTGTTTCCTACCGCCTCTCTCCCGTGCGTTGCTCATGTCAGGGAGTATAGTCCACCGGAGGTGAACAGTAAGCAGTCTTCCCAAAGCATCAGATATGAAAAGGAGGAGACGCGGGGTTGGGTGTGGGACCCCATTCCGTGCCTCAGTGCAGACAAGCTAGAGGGTCAATGCATCCCTCCAGAGACTGGGAGAAAAACAGGAGGTTATGAGCACGAGGTTCCCTCTGCAGGCCTTGAAGCAGGGACCTGGAATCAAACTGCTGACACCGTGGATCGTGGTTGGTTTGACAGGGAACTCACGAGGAAGATAAGGACGTGAAATAATGAAAATCATAAGAACAGCAGCGAACACTTCTACTGAGCCAAGGACTGCACCCTGAATGTAAACTCTGTGCTGGAACATATCTTAACTCACATGACCCTGAAAGCATCCCGACGTAGTCAATGTTGTTCTTTGCACCATTTGCTAGATGAAGAGACTGGGTACAGTGGCTAGAAAACTCAGCCAGGTTACAAAGCGGATAAATGGCCGAGCCCAAGCTCAGTGCTCCTCTGTGATGCTCTTGGACTACAACTCCAAGTGAAGTCTCTAACGACTATCTCCGCTCGCACTGCCAACACCATCGTCCTCCGTGGAGTGGATGGAGGCAGGCGTGGGCAGGGCAGGGAGCCGGGTGTGGCAGGCCCGCCAGATCTAAGGTCTGGCACACAGGTTGCCAGGTGGCTCCCTCCTCTGAGGGGGCCCAGCACACGCCCCAGGGGACTTGGCGGCAGGCCCCAGGGCCCTTTCCCCCGGATCTTGTCCACTTGAAAGGGGCCTGGCCCAGGTGGCCGGTTGGGCTGGTTGGCCAGCCTCCTTTGGACAAAGCAGGCGAGCCCAGCCAGCCTTCCAGTCGCCCCCCGGCGTGGCACCAGCGCCCTCAGGCCGAGGGCCTCACGCGTGCCCTCCAACGCGGATTTCTCCTCAGAGCCGTGGCCTGGGCACTAGGAAGGCCAGGCCCTCCCGACTCCAGAGATGATGCTGGGGACCCGTCGCCGGAAGGGCCTGCCCGTGTGGCAGCGGCTCCCCAAGCCGGCGGCCTGCTGGGGCCTCACTCACTGCTTGGCCATAAGCCTGTCTCGGCCCTTCGGATTCCACAGAGCCTTTCCTCCACCTGGCTGGAGTCGACAAGTGCGGGCGTGGGGTGAGGCCGTGGTTTTGCCTTTCCAGGAAGAAATGAGGCCCGGGCAAAAGCAGCTGGCCGAGGCAGAGCCTTGACCTGGCACCCCAGTCGGCCTTTGGCCACCAGGTCCAGACCACCGCTTCCAAGAAGGGAAGCGGCCGGCCAGCTGATTGCAAGTGGGGGATGGGAGGGAGACAACAGCTGAAGCCAAGTCCAGCAGGGCGTTGGCGTTCCTTCTTCAGCTGGGACTGGCCTGGCCTGGCGGGCGGGCGGGGCCTTCACTGAGGACCCCCGAGGCCTGCCCTAGGCCCCGGCGGGTGGCGGGTGGCGCATGCGCCCTTGGCCTCAGGGGTTGAACCCAAGCCCACAGGGCACTCAAAGCAGCCGGAGAAAGAAGGGGCCAGGGGAGAGGAAGGCAGGTAGGCGAGGCGGGCAGGGCTCGCCCACCTCTTCTCCTCAGGTCCCCGAGAGAGAAAGAGAGAGAGAGAGAGAGAGAGAGTGAGAGACAGACAGACAGACAGGCAGGGAAAGAGTGAGAGATCCCTGACCTCTGAGTATCTGCATCCACCACTGCTGCCAACTCACAGGCCATCCCACTTCCCCCCCTCCATCCCCATCCCCAGGCGCGGCCCCCCGGGGCCAGCCACACCACGGAGAGGCCCCTTCATGGTCACCTCCGTGCTGTCCCTTCCGGGCCTGACCCCACTGCAGGGGAACCGGTTCAGACAATCCAATCGTCTACATGTCCCTCTCCATGACAATTGTCTTCTCCAGTCTCACATGCCCAAACCGCACCCCCAACATCCTCCTTTGTCTGCAGCTGGAGATAGGAGGAGAATCTCTGCCATTGTGTTGAGAGACTCAGTTTCGCGGGTTTCTCCCCTGTACACGTGTTCTGAAGCTGGGTATTATTTTCTCCAGCGAACCTGTCTTGTGAAGGATTTGGCCAGCCATAAGAAGCTTCAGGGAAGAGGCGGAGGGGCTTCTCTCTCCGCCCCCGACAGCCCTGAGCTGGGTCAGTGCCTCAGACCTGGCCAGGGGCAGCCCATCCCCCGGCGCCCTCTCCCGGGGCATCCCAGGAAAGCTTCACAGCCAGCCCCACCCCACTCGCCACTGCCAGGACCATCGGCCTCCTCGGGAGGACGGGGCAGGACAGGGAACCGGGTGTGGGAGGCCGCCAGATCTCAGCTCTGGCACACAGGCTGCCAGGCTGCCTGGTCTCTGAGGGGGCCCAGCACACGCCCCAGGAAACTTGGCGGCAGGCCCCGGGGCTCTCTCCTCTGGAACTCGTCCACTTGAAAGGGGCCTGGCCCAGGTGGCTGGTTCGACCGGTTGGAAAGAAATCTTTTTCTTCTCTGAGAGACTGTTGCTTGTCATCTCCTGGACATGAGATGACAGACAATTGTTCCCATTTCCCTTTCTACTTGAAACCTGATGGATACATTGCCCACTGCCTTTAGAGACTGCAGGTCTTTCTGAAACTCTTTTCAGTGCGCTGGCTCACTTCAGCATCATTTCATTGTTCCATCCGAAATTCCTTTCAGTTGGATCTATTTTCCTTTCTAATCCTTTTGTATGCCTAGATATTTAAAAGCTGCTCAAATCTGTAGTGGAGAAAAGTTGGGTTACAACTCTTTCAGACAGCATGTAACCCACATTTAGGGTTTCTACACAAAACGTCTCTGCCATGTTTCTAGCAGCTCTCCTTCCATATATTTTCCTCCAGGACTTCCTGTGACAAAATTGCCTTTCTAAAAGCCAGTCCTCCGTTCACTCTCTTGGCCAGTCACGTTTCCATAGAAAGAAAAAGGACTGGATTTTCCAAAGATGCAACAAGAATGATCAAGTCCCGATTCACACCTAGATATCCTGCTCCTGTTCTCCATGAATTGCAAATTGAAGTTAATTATCTCGTTCATTTTTGTCTAAATCTATTGGGTCACTTTGGCACTGAGCCCCTAAGCTGGTCCACAGCCTGCTTCAGCAGACACCAAACTCTCTCTCAAGTGCCTGCATTCGTGTGCTGAGTAGTATTGTATTTATTTAGATCGTATTCAACAAAAGATCTTCACGGATTCACTCAAGTACTTAAGCATCTACTATGTGCCCAAAGGTCTTGAAATGTTGGGGGTCTGCAAGGAAGACAGATATGCCTAAACAGATAAATTACACTACTGAAATCATTTGAATGAAAGAGATGTGAATAAACTGCCGTGGGACTCCAGGCAAAGACCCCCATGGGTTGACCTACAACTAAGAGATACAGCTCTGTCCTGGGGCTCTGAGGAGAAAAACAGCCACCATGGGGGGTGGACAGGCTCTGTACCATCTAAGGAAAGGAAAAGGAAGGGAGAGAAGATAAAGAGAAAACAAGAGAAACGGAAAGGTTTTCTTCTCTGAGTGTTTCTGCCACCCACTTTTGGAGCACACTGCTTGCTGATGTCCTTTCCGGCCAGTCTTATCCTTCAGCCGGCTTCAGGAGACTTCACCAATTCGATTGTAAGGAGCTGGGCTCCTCCGTGCAGGCAATGCCAACTCCGGAGGGAGCCAGGAGGGGAGCCAAAGATTCACAGGACTCTGCAGCCCTTCTGCAGCTCACTGGTGTGGAGGGGCACCGAGGCTTCACCTTGGCCTCTGTCTCCAAGTTCACACAAAGGAGGGTCGGTTCCTTCCTCGCTAGATGAGCGTGGAGAGAAACCTCCTTCACAGAAGGGATTATGGAATAATTAAAGTCAGAGCTTGAACAAGGCAAAGGGTTAGCACCATGAATCTGAAGTGACTGGACATGTGAATTAGTAACCAGTAGGACGAGGAGCTGAAGACAAAAAAAGAAAAAAGGCAAGAAACCAGTTCTCGATTTTCTAAGATGGAAATGCAAGTCTTTCTTCTTCCAAAAGAAAAAAGTCATTGAACCCTTTCCTTGAAAATAAAACTGAAAGGGGCCACATGTTGCAAAGAAGGGTTTTAACCGTGATGTCACTACACAATCATGTGTAGCCATCAGTTGTTAAGTGCACTGCAAATAGTTCACACCTTAACAATTATGTTACCAAAGTTCGCAGTTGAGAAATATAGACACACACACATATACATATATATACATGTAAGAAAAGAGTAGAGTGTGTGCCAATTGCTCACTGTACTATTGACAATATCACTCTTACAACTGAAAGCATGACTAGGAGAGAGAAGGTGGTGTGACCCTAGATTGCTAGAGTCACAGCAAGAAAAGTTAAGAAAGTGCCATCAGGTCATTTGGACAAAAGAATGCTATATGGCTGTGGGTTTATAAGAGATCCATTGGAGGAAAAACAAGTCACTACATTAAATTATTTTCTACTTACCTGCATCACCCTCTCCAAGAACACATATTCTAAAATGAGACAAGTTATTACATTAAAAATGACCGGCTCTGGCATTTGGAAAACTACACCAAATAATGAAGTAAAAACTGGGTTACAAACATCCTGGTATCAACTCCAACTACCGTCTTTACCAAACTAAAACTCTAATGATCACTAATTCACTTGCAATCTAGTGCTCCTCCCATATACAAAATCAACAACTTCCAATGTGTCATAACTTTTTTAAAATTTCCCTAACATTTTAGAGGATAATGTAAATATGTCTCCTGGAAAAGTTGAGAAAGATGGAGACACTAGGAAAGGAAAAGACGAAAATACTCCCCTAATCAATGATGTAAAACACAAGGCATGAACAACTGTTAAAGAATTCTCTATGACATTGATCAAGTCTACTATCTCTACGCCTGGCTCTTTCCTATCAGTCATTTGATACATAAACAAATAGAATAGTGTATTTCATGGGATCAATTCTTTTAGTGGCGTGCTTTCCCTTTGACCACTACATATGCTTTTATGTGTTTGCTTTATTTTCAGGCGGGCGTCACATCAGAACACCCTCATCTCGGCAGATCTTTGCCTTAAGGAACCCTACCTCGGCCTTGATCAACTGTACTCTGTGTTATGGTCAACTCAGAGCCCTACATGGATCAGTGTTTCCTACCGCCTCTCTCCCGTGCGTTGCTCATGTCAGGGAGTATAGTCCACCGAGTGAACAGTAAGCAGTCTTCCCAAAGCATCAGATATGAAAAGGAGGAGACGCGGGGTTGGGTGTGGGACCCCATTCCGTGCCTCAGTGCAGACAAGCTAGAGGTCAATGCATCCCTCCAGAGACTGGGAGAAAAACAGGAGGTTATGAGCACGAGGTTCCCTCTGCAGGCCTTGAAGCAGGGACCTGGAATCAAACTGCTGACACCGTGGATCGTGGTTGGTTTGACAGGGAACTCACGAGGAGATAAGGACGTGAAATAATGAAAATCATAAGAACAGCAGCGAACACTTCTACTGAGCCAAGGACTGCACCCTGAATGTAAACTCTGTGCTGGAACATATCTTAACTCACATGACCCTGAAAGCATCCCGACGTAGTCAATGTTGTTCTTTGCACCATTTGCTAGATGAAGAGACTGGGTACAGTGGCTAGAAAACTCAGCCAGGTTACAAAGCGGATAAATGGCCGAGCCCAAGCTCAGTGCTCCTCTGTGATGCTCTTGGACTACAACTCCAAGTGAAGTCTCTAACGACTATCTCCGCTCGCACTGCCAACACCATCGTCCTCCGTGGAGTGGATGGAGGCAGGCGTGGGCAGGGCAGGGAGCCGGGTGTGGCAGGCCGCCAGATCTAAGGTCTGGCACACAGGTTGCCAGGTGGCTCCCTCCTCTGAGGGGGCCCAGCACACGCCCCAGGGGACTTGGCGGCAGGCCCCAGGGCCCTTTCCCCCGGATCTTGTCCACTTGAAAGGGGCCTGGCCCAGGTGGCCGGTTGGGCTGGTTGGCCAGCCTCCTTTGGACAAAGCAGGCGAGCCCAGCCAGCCTTCCAGTCGCCCCCGGCGTGGCACCAGCGCCCTCAGGCCGAGGGCCTCACGCGTGCCCTCCAACGCGGATTTCTCCTCAGAGCCGTGGCCTGGGCACTAGGAAGGCCAGGCCCTCCCGACTCCAGAGATGATGCTGGGACCCGTCGCCGGAAGGGCCTGCCCGTGTGGCAGCGGCTCCCCAAGCCGGCGGCCTGCTGGGGCCTCACTCACTGCTTGGCCATAAGCCTGTCTCGGCCCTTCGGATTCCACAGAGCCTTTCCTCCACCTGGCTGGAGTCGACAAGTGCGGGCGTGGGGTGAGGCCGTGGTTTTGCCTTTCCAGAAGAAATGAGGCCCGGGCAAAAGCAGCTGGCCGAGGCAGAGCCTTGACCTGGCACCCCAGTCGGCCTTTGGCCACCAGGTCCAGACCACCGCTTCCAAAGAAGGGAAGCGGCCGGCCAGCTGATTGCAAGTGGGGGATGGGAGGGAGACAACAGCTGAAGCCAAGTCCAGCAGGGCGTTGGCGTTCCTTCTTCAGCTGGGACTGGCCTGGCCTGGCGGGCGGGCGGGGCCTTCACTGAGGACCCCCGAGGCCTGCCCTAGGCCCCGGCGGTGGCGGGTGGCGCATGCGCCCTTGGCCTCAGGGGTTGAACCCAAGCCCACAGGGCACTCAAAGCAGCCGGAGAAAGAAGGGGCCAGGGGAGAGGAAGGCAGGTAGGCGAGGCGGGCAGGGCTCGCCCACCTCTTCTCCTCAGGTCCCCGAGAGAGAAAGAGAGAGAGAGAGAGAGAGAGTGAGAGACAGACAGACAGGCAGGGAAAGAGTGAGAGATCCCTGACCTCTGAGTATCTGCATCCACCACTGCTGCCAACTCACAGGCCATCCCACTTCCCCCCCTCCATCCCCATCCCCAGGCGCGGCCCCCCGGGGCCAGCCACACCACGGAGAGGCCCCTTCATGGTCACCTCCGTGCTGTGCCTTCCGGGCCTGACCCCACTGCAGGGGAACCGGTTCAGACAATCCAATCGTCTACATGTCCCTCTCCATGACAATTGTCTTCTCCAGTCTCACATGCCCAAACCGCACCCCCAACATCCTCCTTTGTCTGCAGCTGGAGATAGGAGGAGAATCTCTGCCATTGTGTTGAGAGACTCAGTTTCGCGGGTTTCTCCCCTGTACACGTGTTCTGAAGCTGGGTATTATTTTCTCCAGCGAACCTGTCTTGTGAAGGATTTGGCCAGCCATAAGAAGCTTCAGGGAAGAGGCGGAGGGGCTTCTCTCTCCGCCCCCGACAGCCCTGAGCTGGGTCAGTGCCTCAGACCTGGCCAGGGGCAGCCCATCCCCGGCGCCCTCTCCCGGGGCATCCCAGGAAAGCTTCACAGCCAGCCCCACCCCACTCGCCACTGCCAGGACCATCGGCCTCCCTCGGGAGGACGGGGCAGGACAGGGAACCGGGTGTGGGAGGCCGCCAGATCTCAGCTCTGGCACACAGGCTGCCAGGCTGCCTGGTCCTCTGAGGGGGGCCCAGCACACGCCCCAGGAAACTTGGCGGCAGGCCCGGGGCTCTCTCCTCTGGAACTCGTCCACTTGAAAGGGGCCTGGCCCAGGTGGCTGGTTCGACCGGTTGGAAAGAAATCTTTTTCTTCTCTGAGAGACTGTTGCTTGTCATCTCCTGGACATGAGATGACAGACAATTGTTCCCATTTCCCTTTCTACTTGAAACCTGATGGATACATTGCCCACTGCCTTTAGAGACTGCAGGTCTTTCTGAAACTCTTTTCAGTGCGCTGGCTCACTTCAGCATCATTTCATTGTTCCATCCGAAATTCCTTTCAGTTGGATCTATTTTCCTTTCTAATCCTTTTGTATGCCTAGATATTTAAAAGCTGCTCAAATCTGTAGTGGAGAAAAGTTGGGTTACAACTCTTTCAGACAGCATGTAAACCCACATTTTAGGGTTTCTACACAAACGTCTCTGCCATGTTTCTAGCAGCTCTCCTTCCATATATTTTCCTCCAGGACTTCCTGTGACAAAATTGCCTTTCTAAAAGCCAGTCCTCCGTTCACTCTCTTGGCCAGTCACGTTTCCATAGAAAGAAAAAGGACTGGATTTTCCAAAGATGCAACAAGAATGATCAAGTCCCGATTCACACCTAGATATCCTGCTCCTGTTCTCCATGAATTGCAAAATTGAAGTTAATTATCTCGTTCATTTTGTCTAAATCTATTGGGTCACTTTGGCACTGAGCCCCTAAGCTGGTCACAGCCTGCTTCAGCAGACACCAAACTCTCTCTCAAGTGCCTGCATTCGTGTGCTGAGTAGGTATTGTATTTATTTAGATCGTATTCAACAAAAGATCTTCACGGATTCACTCAAGTACTTAAGCATCTACTATGTGCCCAAAGGTCTTGAAATGTTGGGGGTCTGCAAGGAAGACAGATATGCCTAAACAGATAAATTACACTACTGAAATCATTTGAATGAAAGAGATGTGAATAAACTGCCGTGGGACTCCAGGCAAAGAACCCCCATGGGTTGACCTACAACTAAGAGATACAGCTCTGTCCTGGGGCTCTGAGGAGAAAAAACAGCCACCATGGGGGTGGACAGGCTCTGTACCATCTAAGGAAAGGAAAAGGAAGGGAGAGAAGATAAAGAGAAAACAAGAGAAACGGAAAGGTTTTCTTCTTCTGAGTGTTTCTGCCACCCACTTTGGAGCACACTGCTTGCTGATGTCCTTTCGGCCAGTCTTATCCTTCAGCCGGCTTCAGGAGACTTCACCAATTCGATTGTAAGGAGCTGGGCTCCTCCGTGCAGGCAATGCCAACTCCGGAGGGAGCCAGGAGGGGAGCCAAAGATTCACAGGACTCTGCAGCCCTTCTGCAGCTCACTGGTGTGGAGGGGCACCGAGGCTTCACCTTGGCCTCTGTCTCCAAGTTCACACAAAGGAGGGTCGGTTCCTTCCTCGCTAGATGAGCGTGGAGAGAAACCTCCTTCACAGAAGGGATTATGGAATAATTAAAGTCAGAGCCTTGAACAAGGCAAAGGGTTAGCACATGAATCTGAAGTGACTGGACATGTGAATTAGTAACCAGTAGGACGAGGAGCTGAAGACAAAAAAAGAAAAAAGGCAAGAAACCAGTTCTCGATTTTCTAAGATGGAAATGCAAGTCTTTCTTCTTCCAAAAGAAAAAAGTCATTGAACCCTTTCCTTGAAAATAAAACTGAAAGGGGCCACATGTTGCAAAGAAGGGTTTTAACCGTGATGTCACTACACAATCATGTGTAGCCATCAGTTGTTAAGTGCACTGCAAATAGTTCACACCTTAACAATTATGTTACCAAAGTTCGCAGTTGAGAAATATAGACACACACACATATACATATATATACATGTAAGAAAAGAGTAGAGTGTGTGCCAATTGCTCACTGTACTATTGACAATATCACTCTTACAACTGAAAGCATGACTAGGAGAGAGAAGGTGGTGTGACCCTAGATTGCTAGAGTCACAGCAAGAAAAGTTAAGAAAGTGCCATCAGGTCATTTGGACAAAAGAATGCTATATGGCTGTTGGGTTTATAAGAGATCCATTGGAGAAAAACAAGTCACTACATTAAATTATTTTCTACTTACCTGCATCACCCTCTCCAAGAACACATATTCTAAAATGAGACAAGTTATTACATTAAAAATGACCGGCTCTGGCATTTGGAAAACTACACCAAATAATGAAGTAAAAACTGGGTTACAAACATCCTGGTATCAACTCCAACTACCGTCTTTTACCAAACTAAACTCTAATGATCACTAATTCACTTGCAATCTAGTGCTCCTCCCATATACAAAATCAACAACTTCCAATGTGTCATAACTTTTTTAAAATTTCCCTAACATTTTAGAGGATAATGTAAATATGTCTCCTGGAAAAGTTGAGAAAGATGGAGACACTAGGAAAGGAAAAGACGAAAATACTCCCCTAATCAATGATGTAAAACACAAGGCATGAACAACTGTTAAAAGAATTCTCTATGACATTGATCAAGTCTACTATCTCTACGCCTGGCTCTTTCCTATCAGTCATTTGATACATAAACAAATAGAATAGTGTATTTCATGGATCAATTCTTTTAGTGGCGTGCTTTCCCTTTGACCACTACATATGCTTTTATGTGTTGCTTTATTTTCAGGCGGCGTCACATCAGAACACCCTCATCTCGGCAGATCTTTGCCTTAAGGAACCCTACCTCGGCCCTTGATCAACTGTACTCTGTGTTATGGTCAACTCAGAGCCCTACATGGATCAGTGTTTCCTACCGCCTCTCTCCCGTGCGTTGCTCATGTCAGGGAGTATAGTCCACCGAGTGAACAGTAAGCAGTCTTCCCAAAGCATCAGATATGAAAAGGAGGAGACGCGGGGTTGGGTGTGGGACCCATTCCGTGCCTCAGTGCAGACAAGCTAGAGGTCAATGCATCCCTCCAGAGACTGGGAGAAAAACAGGAGGTTATGAGCACGAGGTTCCCTCTGCAGGCCTTGAAGCAGGGACCTGGAATCAAACTGCTGACACCGTGGATCGTGGTTGGTTTGACAGGGAACTCACGAGGAAGATAAGGACGTGAAATAATGAAAATCATAAGAACAGCAGCGAACACTTCTACTGAGCCAAGGACTGCACCCTGAATGTAAACTCTGTGCTGGAACATATCTTAACTCACATGACCCTGAAAGCATCCCGACGTAGTCAATGTTGTTCTTTGCACCATTTGCTAGATGAAGAGACTGGGTACAGTGGCTAGAAAACTCAGCCAGGTTACAAAGCGGATAAATGGCCGAGCCCAAGCTCAGTGCTCCTCTGTGATGCTCTTGGACTACAACTCCAAGTGAAGTCTCTAACGACTATCTCCGCTCGCACTGCCAACACCATCGTCCTCCGTGGAGTGGATGGAGGCAGGCGTGGGCAGGGCAGGGAGCCGGGTGTGGCAGGCCGCCAGATCTAAGGTCTGGCACACAGGTTGCCAGGTGGCTCCCTCCTCTGAGGGGGCCCAGCACACGCCCCAGGGGACTTGGCGGCAGGCCCCAGGGCCCTTTCCCCCGGATCTTGTCCACTTGAAAGGGGCCTGGCCCAGGTGGCCGGTTGGGCTGGTTGGCCAGCCTCCTTTGGACAAAGCAGGCGAGCCCAGCCAGCCTTCCAGTCGCCCCCGGCGTGGCACCAGCGCCCTCAGGCCGAGGGCCTCACGCGTGCCCTCCAACGCGGATTTCTCCTCAGAGCCGTGGCCTGGGCACTAGGAAGGCCAGGCCCTCCCGACTCCAGAGATGATGCTGGGACCCGTCGCCGGAAGGGCCTGCCCGTGTGGCAGCGGCTCCCCAAGCCGGCGGCCTGCTGGGGCCTCACTCACTGCTTGGCCATAAGCCTGTCTCGGCCCTTCGGATTCCACAGAGCCTTTCCTCCACCTGGCTGGAGTCGACAAGTGCGGGCGTGGGGTGAGGCCGTGGTTTTGCCTTTCCAGGAAGAAATGAGGCCCGGGCAAAAGCAGCTGGCCGAGGCAGAGGCCTTGACCTGGCACCCCAGTCGGCCTTTGGCCACCAGGTCCAGACCACCGCTTCCAAAGAAGGGAAGCGGCCGGCCAGCTGATTGCAAGTGGGGGATGGGAGGGAGACAACAGCTGAAGCCAAGTCCAGCAGGGCGTTGGCGTTCCTTCTTCAGCTGGGACTGGCCTGGCCTGGCGGGCGGGCGGGGCCTTCACTGAGGACCCCCGAGGCCTGCCCTAGGCCCCGGCGGGTGGCGGGTGGCGCATGCGCCCTTGGCCTCAGGGGTTGAACCCAAGCCCACAGGGCACTCAAAGCAGCCGGAGAAAGAAGGGGCCAGGGGAGAGGAAGGCAGGTAGGCGAGGCGGGCAGGGCTCGCCCACCTCTTCTCCTCAGGTCCCCGAGAGAGAAAGAGAGAGAGAGAGAGAGAGGAGAGTGAGAGACAGACAGACAGACAGGCAGGGAAAGAGTGAGAGATCCCTGACCTCTGAGTATCTGCATCCACCACTGCTGCCAACTCACAGGCCATCCCACTTCCCCCCCTCCATCCCCATCCCCAGGCGCGGCCCCCCGGGGCCAGCCACACCACGGAGAGGCCCCTTCATGGTCACCTCCGTGCTGTGCCTTCCGGGCCTGACCCCACTGCAGGGGAACCGGTTCAGACAATCCAATCGTCTACATGTCCCTCTCCATGACAATTGTCTTCTCCAGTCTCACATGCCCAAACCGCACCCCCAACATCCTCCTTTGTCTGCAGCTGGAGATAGGAGGAGAATCTCTGCCATTGTGTTGAGAGACTCAGTTTCGCGGGTTTCTCCCCTGTACACGTGTTCTGAAGCTGGGTATTATTTTCTCCAGCGAACCTGTCTTGTGAAGGATTTGGCCAGCCATAAGAAGCTTCAGGGAAGAGGCGGAGGGGCTTCTCTCTCCGCCCCCGACAGCCCTGAGCTGGGTCAGTGCCTCAGACCTGGCCAGGGGCCAGCCCATCCCCCGGCGCCCTCTCCCGGGGCATCCCAGGAAAGCTTCACAGCCAGCCCCACCCCACTCGCCACTGCCAGGACCATCGGCCTCCCTCGGGAGGACGGGGCAGGACAGGGAACCGGGTGTGGGAGGCCGCCAGATCTCAGCTCTGGCACACAGGCTGCCAGGCTGCCTGGTCCTCTGAGGGGGCCCAGCACACGCCCCAGGAAACTTGGCGGCAGGCCCCGGGGCTCTCTCCTCTGGAACTCGTCCACTTGAAAGGGGCCTGGCCCAGGTGGCTGGTTCGACCGGTTGGAAAGAAATCTTTTTCTTCTCTGAGAGACTGTTGCTTGTCATCTCCTGGACATGAGATGACAGACAATTGTTCCCATTTCCCTTTCTACTTGAAACCTGATGGATACATTGCCCACTGCCTTTAGAGACTGCAGGTCTTTCTGAAACTCTTTTCAGTGCGCTGGCTCACTTCAGCATCATTTCATTGTTCCATCCGAAATTCCTTTCAGTTGGATCTATTTCCTTTCTAATCCTTTTGTATGCCTAGATATTTAAAAGCTGCTCAAATCTGTAGTGGAGAAAAGTTGGGTTACAACTCTTTCAGACAGCATGTAAACCCACATTTTAGGGTTTCTACACAAAACGTCTCTGCCATGTTTCTAGCAGCTCTCCTTCCATATATTTTCCTCCAGGACTTCCTGTGACAAAATTGCCTTTCTAAAAGCCAGTCCTCCGTTCACTCTCTTGGCCAGTCACGTTTCCATAGAAAGAAAAAGGACTGGATTTTCCAAAGATGCAACAAGAATGATCAAGTCCCGATTCACACCTAGATATCCTGCTCCTGTTCTCCATGAATTGCAAAATTGAAGTTAATTATCTCGTTCATTTTGTCTAAATCTATTGGGTCACTTTGGCACTGAGCCCCTAAGCTGGTCCACAGCCTGCTTCAGCAGACACCAAACTCTCTCTCAAGTGCCTGCATTCGTGTGCTGAGTAGGTATTGTATTTATTTAGATCGTATTCAACAAAAGATCTTCACGGATTCACTCAAGTACTTAAGCATCTACTATGTGCCCAAAGGT